>NW_015539837.1:357755-359038 GCF_001515605.1 Sinocyclocheilus anshuiensis | reverse complement strand
TATATGTGTGTGTGTGTGTGTGTGTGTGTGTGTGTGTGTGTATATATATATATATATATATATATATATATATACAGTATATATGAAAAGCACAGCTGTCAAATGTTTTATATATTCTATGTTCAAATAGTACATCATTTTAAAATGGAAAACAAATAAAGCTGTTCTTTACTGAGTTGTTTTAATGCCTTCTGATTTTTTACCTCAAGTTTAAAGGAATAGTTCACCCAAAAATCACCAGTGAAAAAGCTGGAGTCTCATCTGAATCAGGGGAGAAATATGCACATATCAAGCACCGCTTACAAGCAAAAACAATCCGAAAGTTCTAAACAAATACGTCAGACATTTATAGTGTCAACAACTGTGTGTGCCAAAGGTGTGAGGGAAACAATCAAACAGTGAAGATTATATAATGCAGAATATTATAATATTCTAAGAGAAATATTAATAATGCCAAAATAATTAATTGCCAGTCTCTGAGGTAATAAATAAACCATTTTATGGCATCGTATATTTAAAGGTGGGGTAAGCGATTTCTGGTAGCCAATGTTGACATTTGAAATCACCAAAACAAACACACCTCTACCCCAAAAGGGTCTCGCCCCTATTTTGATAGCTCCGCCCCACACATATGTACGCAACCCAGGCAACAATTAGTTCTATGAAACAAAGCAAAGCCAATGTTACACCGTGTCTACACCGGACGCGAATGGTGCGGCGCAACAAAATACTATGGAACTCATTATAATCAGTGATGCTGTCTACACCATAGATATATATACATATACACTGGATGCGGCACGGCACGACATGACAAATCCCCGACAGAAAACTGCTGCTGCGTTCTATTTATGACGTATTGACACAAATTTCAAATGATTTTCAACGGTCGCTTTGTCGCGTCCAGTGTACTAGACAGACAGTTTACGGCGCAGACACGGTGTTACTCACTTATCGAGAAGAAACAAAGCAACCTCGGCATCCGATCGCAGGCCTTCTGCTCCTTGAGTTCTCTCCAGCGCTGGAAAGCTGATCCGATATTTACACGGGTCCTACTTATTGCCTTAAGCCTTCTTTTGTTCCGCAGACATTTTCCTCTTTTGTTTTTTATCCCCCATCTCTATTTTTCTGTCGCTCGGCTCCCTAATTGTCCGTCCTGTGCACTGAACGCTCTCTCCTCCACATCATGAGTAGACATGCCCCATACTGCTGATTGGCTACAAGTTTGTTTTGCTAGTCGGCCCGAATCAGTTTTCTAAAGCGTTTTTGAAAAATCGCTTACC
>NW_015539837.1:342209-357009 GCF_001515605.1 Sinocyclocheilus anshuiensis | reverse complement strand
AGGCCTTCCGCTCCTTGAGTTCTCTCCAGCGCTGGAAAGCTGATCCGATATTTACACGGGTCCTACTTATTGCCTTAAGCCTTCTTTTGTTCCGCAGACATTTTCCTCTTTTGTTTTTTATCCCCCATCTCTATTTTTCTGTCGCTCGGCTCCCTAATTGTCCGTCCTGTGCACTGAACGCTCTCTCCTCCACATCATGAGTAGACATGCCCCATACTGCTGATTGGCTACAAGTTTGTTTTGCTAGTCGGCCCGAATCAGTTTTCTAAAGCATTTTTGAAAATCGCTTACCCCACCTTTAAGGTAAATATACATACACACATATACACGCGCACACACACGGACACACACACACACACACACACATATATATATATATATATATATATATATCTCTGGGATATTGTCACAATTTGGGTGTCCAAGATAAACTCTCTCACAAAGATGAAGGAAAAACGTTTCTTTTAATAAATCCACACAGAGTAAATCAGAAGGCAGGCAGGAGACACAGGTAGGGGCAACATTCACAATACCAGATGAGGGACAACTGAACAGGCTATAACTAAAGTAGGGGTGCTAATGAGGGACAGACAGGTGAGGATCAACTAATGAGGACACAGGTGAACTGACTAACAATCAAACATGGGGGAAAAACGGTCTCACAGAACACATGAGGAATGAAAACTAAAAAGAACAGAAAATGAGATATGTTCAAAGCCACTATAACAAAACTGCTGAAATTATACATATAATCTCAAACAACTTTCAAGATTATAAAATGTATAAAAGCAGTATATTTTGAAATTTGGGTGCCAAATAAACTACTGTAGCAAAGTACTTACGTTACTTATTTTACAGTCTAAGAACAGACTGTAAAAGGTGATACTGATTAAACACTCACACATGTGCACAGCACAAAAGCAGACACACACTAAATCAGTCTGCAGTTAAACAATGCTATTTCTGTCCCTCTCATAACAGCCAGTATATTGGAAACTGAAGACACGCCTCAGACAAGGAGTATTTAAAGGGGTCCTATTATGCTTTTTCACTTTTTCAACTTTAGTTAGTCTGTAAAGTTGCTGTTTGAGCATAAAAAAGATCTGCAAAGTTCAAAGTCCACTTCAAAAGGAGATACTTTATTTAACAGAAATCACTTTTCAAAAACTACAACGAACGACTCGTTTGGACTACAACGCATATTTTCCGGGATTTGTGATATCACAGATATTGACGAATGGGATGAGACCTGGTTGAGCTGCACTAGAGAAGGCATTGATTTGATACTGACGCAATATTTACACTGAAGCTCGCAGGTGGCTATGGTAAGGGGCATGACATTTCCCGACCAGGCGCCGAGTGCTGCCAATCACAACACACACTGGCCCAGCTGACCAATCACAGCACATTTCGTATTTCAGAAGGCAGAGAGACTGAGGAGAGAGGTGTTGTAAGACTGAGGAGAGAGGTGTTGTAATAATGTAAAATATGTGAAAATAATGTGTTTTTTGAACAACCTAGTATGAGAGCCTGTTCTAGAACACCCCCAAAACAAAATCAAGACTTTGTAAAAGAGCATAATAGGACCCCTTTAAGATATTTGTCCTCACCTCAATAAATTATTTGGCTGTGCTTCTAAAAACGTCTCTCTACTCATAAGCAAAGGGTGGAGCATTAATTTAAATCTGCTCTGGTCTGATTTATGCTGACAAAAATATTTCTGCTGGAAAAAGACCTTTCACACAAAAATAAGTTTCAGGTGTTCAAGACACAATATTGCATGAAGGGTGACTTTTTCAGTTTTCAGTCTGTTCTTACAAAATGTAGTGAGGTCACAAATGTTTCCTTCAATAGTATGAAAGCTGGAAACCAGACGATATTACTTCATTACAATACATTGTATTGTATTTATTAACTTGTTTGTGTCGTTAAGGGTTTGGCCTAAGGGTCTAAATAGCCATGACATACTCAATCACTCATTGTTTATCTTGAGATCTGCTGGTAATTTATTAATATAGTCCTTGACACAGTTATTTCAATATTGTGTTGCGTAACTCAATTCCCAAGTTCCCTTTTCCCTCTATACAATATGGCGAATGAGTTAAACTTCAATCAGAGATTGATGCTCCAATGCACCCACAGTTAATATTTACACTACCTGTTAATATTTAGAGAGTTGAAACCTCAGATTATTAAATGGATTGACCCAAAATAAACATTCTCTCATGATTTACTCACCCTTATGTCATGCCAAACCTATATGACTTTCTTCTGTGGAAAACAAAAATATCACATGTTTTTTTGATGACGTGTGGACCCCACTGACATTCATTGTGGAGAACAATCTTCAAAATATCCTATTTTGTGTTCATACAGGTTTGGAATGACATGACAGTGAGTAATCACTGGCAAAATGTTAATTTTTGGCTGATCTATCCCTTTAAGAACCAGACGTAAAAGAGGAACTGACATATTCAAGTGCTGAACAGTGATACGAAAGAATGGAGAGGTTAACTCCTGGACAACATGCAAAGGAAAGCTCCCTCTGGAGACATTATAGCTACTCCCATAAGATCAAACATCTTTTTGCCCAAATCTCTCTCCCTATGCTTCCACCTTGACCTGAGGCAGAATTGTCCTTTGGGGAGACCCAACCCCTTTCCTACTTTTCCTTTCCACACCCCCATGACAATTTCTTGCCCAACCAGCGGTAGAAGCTGTGACATTTGAGTACATCACATATGCTGCCCACCTCAAACAAAATATTTCTCACACTGTGACAGCCCTGCTCTGAGTGCTGTGTTTAAAAGAGCTTGCTCAGCTTCATGTACGCTCAGTGGGTTTCAGCACATGAGGGACGACGGCTGTGTAACAACACAGGAACAACCACAAGGCATCTTAGTGGCTGTGGAACATCTGATTTACTTCAAAATAATCTGATTACATGCAGGGGCAGACTAACATACACACCAGCATTAACATCAGAATGTATGCGCCCGGGGCCGTGCTGGCCCTCTGCCTGCCCTGCTTTTTGAGTGGGAATGCGTTTGGTTATGAATATGGAGAGGATTACTCTGATTCCTACTATAATGAAATCTCCAATGGTGAACGCCTGCAAAGTAAGTATTTTTCAGTTCCAGATGTCTCTTCATTTTTATTTATACATGTAGCTGTACTGACATTTTGCTTTTCATTTGACTTTTTAAAATAATCATGACTGCATGACAAATTATTTTAAAAACAGAACTATTGAATAAAGGGGTAGTTGAATTTTTTTGTAAAATTTCAGGTTAAAATTAATAAAAGGAAACATATATTAGGTGCTTTAACTGGTCATCATGTCTTATAATTTTTTCACTATTTTTAAGTGCATTTAAAAATAGTGTGACGAATTAATATCAAAAATACAAATGATTTTTCACATTTCACATTTATGCTTTTCACAAGATTTAAATGTTCTTATCATGCGACAAATTCAAGAACAATATTCCATAAAATCTCTTAACTTATAATATGTCATAAAAGTCACACATATGTCACAAAATATTGCTGTTAAACGTTTTAAATGTAGCGTATTACAGAACAACATATGGCAACTTTCTAAAAATATTTAATGTCAACAACCCAAATATATTTAAATATCTGTATTTTTAATGCACAGTGCTATGAAAGTATAATGTCATGAGTCATGACCCATAGCTTTCAAAAATACAAAAGTGTTGGCAGGTTTCATGACATTTGACATTTACATACCTTTCCACTGACACACTCCTGCAAAGCCAAGCCAGGAGCTTGAACATATTAACCAGAGGATGCTTATGAGCATCATAATGGTTATTCATTTTCAGAGAACTTGTCTCTGAGAATTTAGCAAAGAGGCAGTTAGTAATCCTTGTGGCCACTACAAAACCTTTAGCGGCAAGCCCTGGGAAGAACAAAGGATGACAACAAACCACAATAATGTTATTCATTACAAGTACATTTTGCTTTGTATTATTACAGTATATGATGGTATTACTTTTTTAAAAATTGGTTATGTTGCACCAACACAGAGCAGTAAAAAACATACTCTTTGTTCACAGCAGGAGCAACACAAATTCCCTGTCCACCTCAAGACCTCTCACGCTGGGACAAACTTTTCATCATGCTGGAGGACTCTCAAATGAAGCAAGACATGCTCTTGCATCAGAATGAAGACATGGTTAAGGCGGAGACGGACTCCATATGGAAGGAGCTCCATAAGCTTAACAACAACAAAGCATGCATCCAGGCCTCAGAAAACACCTGTAAATGTATAAGTGAACAGATGAACCGCAATCTGAACCAAGCCATGGAGCAGCTCAGAGAGGCTGCAGATAATTATCAAGCCCAAAACAACGAGACGCTGCAGCAGCTCATTCAGTTCAGCAGGAACCAGGCCACCCATCTCACCAAACTGGAGAGCAGCTCACTGCTGGGAGCAGATCTGGGGCAAGTGGCCATGAAGTCTTTCTCCGCTTATCCAAAGGAACAAGAAGCAAGCAATGCAGATGGCGGGAAGCTGGAGAGAGCGCTAATGGCCACTGTTGCGGATCTCCAAAGGGTACATGCCCAGCTGGCCCTTTTCCAACGAGCAACGGCACATCGATTTCTGCCCTCAGGTAGATGTTTCAAGGAAGACCAAATCTATGATTTCACTGTTTTTTTATTTAATTTAATTTAATTTAATTTAATTTAATTTAATTTAATTTAATTTAATTTAATACACTTTATTAATTTGCGAAGGGCAGTTTGGTTTAGGGCATACGGAACTGACAGGGCAGACAAAAACTGTCTATTTATCTTATCCTCAACAAGGCTGAATTTAATTAATCAAAAGACAGTAAAAACATTCATATTGAGAAGTAAATTATAATATATTTTAAGTTAATAAAAAGAAGTGACCAAAAGTGACAGTAAAGACATTTATAATCTTACAAAAGATTTCTATTTCAAATAAATGCTGTTCTTTCGAACTTTTTATTCATCAAAGAATCTTGAAAAAAGGCTTTAAAAGGCCTTTGATAAATAACTGAGCACAACTGAAGTCTGAAATAATGGTTGCTGAAAATTCATCTTTGCAATCAAATGAAAAATATATATTTTAAATATATTAACAATCGTTTTTAAATGTAATATATATATAATATTTATAATATATATAATATATTTCACAATTTGAATGTTTTTACTGTATTTTTAAAAATAAAATTAATGCAGCCTTGGTGAGCATAGGAGACTTCTTTTAAAAACATAAAAAACAATGATTCCAAACTTTGAACTTATAACAAAATGTGAAATATAAAATATCTGTGGCCTTGAGAAATAATAAATACTTTGCAAACACTGTACTTTGTTAGTATTTGCATAATTATTCAATGCAATAATGAATCTTTAATTTCTTGCTCACTCTTTTTTAAGGCTGTGAAATGGCTTTATTATTCCCAATGCGCTCCAAGCACATCTTCGCAGAGGTAACACCCTCCACGTCCATGTCCCTACAATCATTCACCATCTGTCTGTGGGCCAAAGTGACTCAGTCTCTGAATAAAACAGTGCTTTTGTCTTACGGAACCAAGAAAAACCCTCAAGAGCTCCAGCTTCTTTTGGCAAGACACTCGGTGCTCCTCACGGTGGGCGGTGAGACCCATCTAGTGGAAGCTCATAGCGTAGTAACAGATGGGCAGTGGGGACACGTCTGTGCAGCTTGGAGCTCAGAGCAGGGGCTGGCCGCTTTGTGGGTGAATGGAGAGAATGTTGCCAGAGTGCCTGGAGTAGCCGAAGGGCACGTATTGCCCGGTAATGGGTTCATTCTGCTCGGGCAAGAGCGCAGCCGCTCGGGTGTCTACAGAGATCTGGACTCATCGGTTGCGTTCACTGGAAAAATGACAGGGGTGAACATGTGGGACCACGTGCTGGACGCAGGGAGGATTAAAGAGTACGCCAATCAACACGGATCCTGTGATAGCCGTGGGAATGTGATTGGATGGGGTGTTTCAGAGATCATTCCACATGGTGGTTCTCAGTATATCAACTGAGACAGCACCAATATACATCGCAATACAATCTTGTACGTTAGGTAATATTACATTGTATATCATCAGTGATTTTGTATTTACCTTCTTTTTCATTCCAAATAAAAAGCACTGCTTAAAGGAGTAGTTCTCCCAAAACAGAAAATTTGCTGTTTACTCACCCTCAGGCCATCCAAGATGTAGGGGACTGTCTTTCTTCAGTAGAACAGTAAAGAAGATTTTAATTTGAACCCATGATCCCTGGTGGTTCATAAAATGCAAGTCCAGAGTACCGTACTTTGAGAGAAAAAAAAGAAGATACAAAAACACAAAATGAATGCCTTTGCTCCTGATGATATATTGAGGTCTTACGTAGTGAAACGATTGGCCTGTTTGAAACTGAATAGAATGTTCAGAAACTACAGCATTATTACTTATCCATTCAGGTTCAGAGCAATCGTTTGACTTCATAAGACTTCAATATATCATTAGTAGACACAATTTGAAGAATTCATTTAGTTTTTCTGTAACCACTTTTTTTTTTTTTTTTTACTCTTAAAGTGGCATTACCCATTTACCTGTATTATGAATCACCAGGGACCACGGTTTCAGCTAAAAATCTTCTGTACTGTTCTTTTGAAGAAAGAAAGTCAAAAACATCTTGAATGGCCTGACGGTGTTTAATTTTTGAGCGAACTATTCCTTTAAAGGGATAATCTACACAAAAACGAAATTTCTGTCATCATTTACTCACCCTTATGTCATATATGATTTTTCCCCCTGTGGAACGCAAATATATATTTTGCTAAATTTCTCAGTGTATTTGTCCATACAATGAAATTCAATGGGGCACAATGGAATTTTACTGTATAGTCAAACACGGCTGAAACATTCTCCAAAATAACTTCTTTTGTGTTCCACACACGAAATAAAATAAAGCACGTTTGGAACGACATGAGGATGAGTAAATGATGACACAAATTTCATTTTTGGATGATTATCTCTTTAACCTTAAAACACTGTGCACAAAGCCAATTAAAATGGTTTAATATCGTGTATTCTTTTTTAATTTTAGCTTTTAGTAGAGAATTGCATTACCATGTAAATAAATTAGTTAAATTAGTAAAAAGCTAATCAATTCTAGTGGTGTGGCTTAGTGAGGATAATTAATGGACTACAAATAGAAAAAAATGTTTCTCTGTTGTTCCAAATTACATTTTAATGACTTAAGGTGGGGCAAGTCTGGATTTATTTACATCACCATGCTGGATATGACATTGGTCACCAATGATTCAAAACAGATTTTTCCTCTTCTATAGTTTGGTAATTTACAATGTTTGTCTGGCGTATTGCTGCATATGTTGCTCATGACTATTGCCAGTCTGACCACAAATAATATAAAATGAACCAAAACAAGGCGTGTGCTTTAACCATAGTGACATTAACTCTGAAATGACACCCACATGTGTACGTGTAATGATTGTTACAATGAGCAGTATTTTCCAGTGGTTTGTGAGACATATAGTCAGAATAGCCCTCCCATGTTAAATGACCTAAACTTTGTCCTGTCAACCTAAAAATAGGCTATATTTAACCATATTATTTATTATTAATGCCTAACACATCAGTATCAATGACTGTAAAAGTTGATGTATATCACTTGCTATTTCTGTATTACAATAATAATTGTATCATAAAAATATTGCTATAGTTTTGTAACATCACCAAATTTTTTTTTTTTGAGTATACATATCGTAAACAACATTGTTCAAGTAATTACATTTATAGAGCTCAGAATTATTTGGAAATCCATCAGCTCAAAAACAAAGAGGTTACAATATATGTGAATTTGTAGCAAAACACAAAACACACTTTAGGAAGAAAATCATGATTGGCAGCCTATGCTGTCATCGAAAAGCCGTTAATGTAGTTTTGGGGTGTCTTTTTCTATACTTTTATGTCCCAGGAGTTGATTTTTATTAAAAATAACAGTTTTTGTATTTTTAATTAAATTAATTAATCAAATTAATTAAGTTTGGCAAAACACAAAACACACTTTAGGAAGAAAATCATGATTGGCAGCCTATGCTGTCATCGAAAAGCCGTTAATGTAGTTTTGGGGTGTCTTTTTCTATACTTTTATGTCCCAGGAGTTGATTTTTATTAAAAATAACAGTTTTTTTATTTTTATTTAATTAAATTAATTAATCAAATTAATTAAGTTTGTTATATGAAGGACACATTAAAACTGTCTTGGAAACGTTTATGATCTACTCAACATTTATTTATTTGCATTTTTTTTATAAGAAAGTCTATCAAAACAGGTCAGATACTTAAGTCACAGCAGGATTATTTAGATGAAAGAAGCGTTGAAATTGTTGTGATAAAACTTTGAAAAGACATATGACAAAACAGACATGCTAGAATATTGCAACCTACCTGTGTTGACTAGCATTACCTACCTTAATGTCGCTTTAAAATGTTAAGACAAAGGTAACAAGGTGACAAAAGAGATCTTCAGGATCCTTCTTTGCCTGCCGTTTACCCAAGAATAAGGGGTCGGATGCCTACTTCACATTCTTCTTTCTTCCCTTTGGCTTGCTTACCAGTTTATAGAAGCGAACAGCATGTATATCATTCGACTCATCCCAGTGTTCATAAGAGGTCTTAGGCAGTGGATACATCACACCTGACTGACTCTTCAGCTTTGCAACACATGCGATGGTCTCCTTCCAGCCATCAACCCATCCAGTCCACATCCTCATCCCAGATAACAGCAGCAGACTGAGCAGAGGTTTTGTCAGGTCTGGAATCTTTGCTGCCAAAGAGAAAAGTTTCAACCATTTTTGCATTAGTTGGTACCCAATGTTCTTGTCCTTTTAACAGTACACCTGGCTGGCATGATGGCGGTTTAGCTTTCTAAAGCTCCTCTGCTCCTGAACTCTTCTCTCAGGAGCTGGCTTCTCCTCATTCCACTTGTTCCAGGACATCAGTTATCGTCAGCCCATGAGACGGAGGACTGTAAAGAACTATCTATCACCATCAAAATTTCACAGCTGCACAACTCAGACATATATCACAAAGAAATATGAATGATCTGACCAGAGTAATGATTGTGCTCAATTAAAGTGCTTTGTAGAATGAAGACCACCACTGCCATCATCCTCACTGCACGAAAAGTTCCATTTACTAGAGTCATTCTAGTCATGTTGGAAACTTCCTCTGCATAAAAATGAAAGTATTTACACTACAAACATCTGGTTTATGGTTTACGATTTGCAATCATGTTCATAAAAGTTCAATGACAAAACTAGAAGGTCTCAGCAGATTGCCTTCTGTCAGTTTATATATACTATCCGTGCAAGTTTTCATCTGAATTTCATGTACTTTAATTTGTAGTAGTCAGAAATTAGAATAAAATACTAATACAATTTTTATTGTTTGTAGTTTCATGTTGTCATTTTGTCAAATTGTGCAAGAAGTGTGGAAATATTATTCAGTTGTGTACCTACATAAAATACTGTTATGAATTAGTCGTAGCAATACAATAGTTTTATTTTATAAATTAGCCTATACATTTACATTTCACTTCAGCAATGTTTAAAACTTCACCGTATTTCTTCACCACAAAACGCTAATAAACACAATACATTAGGCCTATCTGAATGTGGTGGAATTTATGTGGTAGAAGTTGTAGCCTAATGACTTTCAGAAAACATATAATAAATATTTGTGACCCTAGGTGAGAAACACACTTTTATAAGAATATGTTATCTTTTGGATGGATTTCTGATGTGCATAATCTCTTATGAAGTACAGTAACCGAAGTAAATGTACGTCCGCGCACTGGCCTCTGGGTGGCACTGTACTCAAAAGGGAGCAGGAGTTGGTTAGAACAAACTTCTATAATGACAGTCCTTTGTGAATGACACGTATGAAAGTTTTGAAAAAGCCAATTCATAGCCATTAGTCGGACTTACTTTTTCCGTAAGGGATAAGTAGCCTATAATTAGGGCTAACTCGAGAAGTCAACTGGTGCGTCCATTAAAGGGACAGCATCGCGAGGAGAAAAAAAAAATAAACAGACTGATCATTGTGGCTTTCCTAAACATTTACGGTACTGAAGAAGAATCGGATGGCACATAGTCTTTACTGTCTACTCAAGAAGAGGAGGAAAGGATGGGGAAAGGAATTTGTTCGAGACGACAGAGAAGAATATTTCAGTCTTTCCTACTTCTCATCTTCGTCTGCGGGACGTTGTGCGCCTTCATGATCTCATATGAGATGCATAAAGAGCTGAAAAAGACTGAATCGACGGCTCTGAAGTACCAGCAGCATCAAGAGTCACTTTCTGCGCAGCTGCAAGGTAGACATTTAATGAAAAAGGTCCTACAGCGAAGGCACTTTGTATTAGATGTTTTGATTATGGCTTATCTGATTGTTTTGAGATATCTGATGCTTGCCTCCGGAGATTTCTATTGAAAATGTTTCGGCCTGTTTTGTTAATTCCTCTTATCCAAGCTCTTATATAGTTGGTGCATAATAATTGACACGCATCAGAACAGCATCAAGATTTTCTTGTGAACAACATTCCTTGAGAATACTTATTTGCTTTCACTTGATGGCAATACTTTCTGCCTCTAAGCTTTTGAATGGGGTCCTTTGACAAACATTGGGTAACACCACACTGAGGATTTTCACCGTTCTGTGCCAGATTATAGTGTTCATTATATCAAGGTGAATCTCATAAAACCTGTCAAGTCCAGATCACATTTCTGTCCAAAAGAAAACATATCTTGCATAAAAGAAATTGAATATATACAACTGGACTTTTTAGATTGTGAAATCATTTTCAGGACAATTAGGTTAATTTTACCCCTATATTCTAATCACTGTAAAGTGTCTGGTATTCTCTTTCTACTTTTTTTTTCCAGTAATGATTCTCATTACTGTAATACAGCCATTTACTGTATTGCAGTAAAAAAGGCAGTGATTTACAGAGATTTTTAAAATTAAAAATGAATTAGCTTGAATTCATTAAAGGCAGTACAATAAATGCTACTATGATCAAATAAAATAATTAATATATTAATATTTTTTATTTAATATTTATGTTATTCCAGTGAGAATGAGATTTGCATTACAGTAATGATTTGGGGATTAAATTAACTTAAATATCCTGAAAATAATATCATTAAAAAATGAAAGGAAAATTATAGTATAGTTAACATGTATATATGTACATGTATATGTATATATGTATCTATGATGATTTTTTTTTATATGCTAGTATATTTAGCAACCATATATGTCATCAATATATGTTTTATTTATATATGCAACTTTATTAACACAACATATACAAAAAAAATCTGTTTATATGTTTTTGTAATTCCACAAAGTGGATCATTTAATATATTTACATTCTAAAAAAAATACCATAAAATAATATTTTTCTTTCTCTTTTCAGTGGTATATGAGCATCATTCTAAACTAGAGAAATCCCTCCAGAAAGAAAGACTTGATTATAAGAAGGCTGAAGAGGGTAATGTCCTGTTCATTTGCACAATAATAGATTTCCTGATATACACACCCCCCTTAATCTGGATGCGATTTGATAATGATGATAGATAATGAATGATAATGAGTCCAGGTTGTGCTGAATGCAGTCTGCTTCACGTTTGTCTTTAAAAGCCTCTATTGATTGTCAATACATCATAGATTTGCTTGTGTTTAAGCAGGAATCACAGAAGGCCCTCAACAAAGAAAAGGTAATTTAAAAAGTATGGTGTTTTGATTACTAATGATGTGTAAACATGATAAAGCTGCTGTCAGCTGTTGTGGATGCATAATAACTTACAGTTTTGTTTGACCTAACAGCAAGAATCAACCTATCGACTGAATGCTCTGCAGACAGAGCATCAAATACTGAAGGTGAGATGAAATAATGGAAGTTTTTGATAAACTAGTTATGGTATTTTAATTGTGGACAATGTTAAATATAATAATTCTCACGTCGTTTGCAAACCACTAAATCAGTCCCAGCATGAAGACTTGAAGATGCAATACTATGAACTTCAAGAGAAGCACCAGAATCAAGGGCAGGATCATGAACGTGTTCTGGATGAGCACAGGTTGGAAATAGACAACCTGCAGAGGGAGAAGGAGGCTGAAATTTCCAGACTGAAAGGTGAATCTGTGTGCTACACTTGTATGTATTCAGAGTAATCAGATTTAAGGTTCAGACCAAAATAATTTCCAGCCATATAAAATGCGCCTGACCACATACATTTGCTAGAGTCTTTCATCACCAGATTTCCTCCTTGCAGAGAATGTGTACAACCTTCGAGAGGAGAACAGACAGCTGCGGAAAGCTCATCAGGACATCTACACACAGTTACTTGACGTGCAGGTCAGAGAAACTACAAAGGATTCTGTGATGCATTATGTGATTAGAGTTTCAAGGAAGTTTGAATTTGCATGTAGTAGTTCAGTTAAGGACAGAGAATATACGTCAACATTTGAAGTGGATCAAAACCTTTCATCAAAGTTGTCCTAAAACCTAAAACCAAAATGCGTTCTTGTGTTAGGACAACTTGGATTAACTTTTTTTTTATCCACTTCAAATGTTGACTACTGTATTGCTATTCAGTTTGTAATCCTAAAACATGGACTTTTACTATTCTAAACGTTACTGAAATGACAGTTATTTATTTCTTCCTCACCATTTCAGGCACAGCACAAGAACCTGCAAGCTTCAAAAGATCATCTCTCACTCACATTACAAGACCATAAAAATGCACTTGTTGCCGCCCAGGTAACACACAGTCATGACCACTGCTTTAAGTTTGTGTGTATCATGCTTGAAGTCAATCACATTCTGCCACTGCAACACCTTTAACAAATACAAAAACAAATTGGCAAATAAAAAAAATTGTTTGCTGGGTATCCCAATACTAATTCTTAACATTTAAAGGGGTCATATGATGATTTGGGTTGAAGTGTTCTGGAACAGTGTTGTAAATACAACTTAACCACTGATTTCTAGTCGTGTCCTCTTTTGGAAGACCAAAGTAGTTTCACTTTCACAACGAAACACACGGCGGCTAAAGTAAGCGGCGGCCTAGAGTTAGCGGAGGCCGGCATGAGTGAGCGGCGGTGGGCGGGCTTGCGGCAACCACATGTGACGACCCCGGGCTGGACTCCGCTTCGTCCACGGTGAAAGCCGATCCGGCGATCCACAGCACGAAGTTGATGTATTTCCTCAGCGACCAGCACGGATCAGCTCCAGGCATGACGAAGCGGATATTGTCCTCTTTTGGAAGGCCAAACAAAGTATTTTCGCTTCCACAACGAATCACACAGCGCCTTCATGATGTGGCGGCGGCGGCAACAGCAATACTACAGCGAGAATAAAAGTTACGCCTTCTTTCTTTGCGTGAACATTTGGGTGGCGTTATGCAAATCTTCCCACATGGTGATGTAGACACGTGGGGGCGTGTTAGAACGAGCCGTTTTAGGTAGGCGTGGTTGACTCTTAACTTTTATAAAGAATATCTCTTTGGATTTAAGACTTTAGTCTTTGCAACTTTACAGATCTTCTTTATGCACCAAGAGCTTGTAACACTCCAAATAGAAAGGAAAAATTGAAATCGCATCACATGGCCCCTTTAATATACTGTGTTTGCTATTAATTTAAGAAAACACAAATTTTATGTTTGTGATTGTATGGTCAAGCTACACTAACTGTTTAAGACAATGTACACTATCGTTCAAAAGTTTGGGGTTTGTAAGATTTTTAATGTTTTTGAAAGAGGTCTCTTATGCTCACAAAGGCTGCATTTGTTAGATAAATACAATAAAAAAGAGCAATATTGTTAAATGTTATTACAATTTATTCTGTTTTAATATATTTTATAATGTAATTTAGTGTCACGGGGGAAGTTGTGGCCTAATGGTTAGAGAGTTGGACTCGTAACCCAAAGGTTGTGGTTTCGAGTCTAGTACCGGCAGGGATTGTAGGTGGGGGGAGTGAATGTACAGCGCTCTCTCCCACTTTCAATACCACGACTGAGGTGCCCTTGAGCAAGGCACCGAACCCCCAACTGCTCCCCGGGTGCCACAGCAAAAGAAATGGCTGCCCACTGCTCTGGGTGTGTTCACGGTGTGTGTGTGTTCACTGCTGTGTGTGTGCATTTTGGATGGGTTAAATGCAGAGCACTAATTCCTTGGCCACAGGTCACTCACTTTTCACTTTTATGATCCTTCAGAAATAATTTACTTATTAATTTTAGAAACATGTAAAATGTCTTTACTGTTGCTTTGGATCAGTTTAATGCATCCTAATGCACCCATATTTGTTTTTTCTCTCAAAGATTTTTATTGACCCTAAACTTTTTAAAGGGGTCATATGATGCGATTTCAAGTTTCCCTTTCTCTTTGGAGTGTTACAAGCTGTTCGTGAATAGATAAGATCCCTAAAGTTGCAAAGTCTAAAGTCTCAAACCCAAAGAGATCTTCTTAATGAAAGTTAAGACTCGTCCACGCCCTCCTAAAACGCCTCATTTAAACACGCCCCCACATGTCTATGTCACTGTGTGAGAAGATTTGCATAACACCGCCCAAATGTATACACAAAGAAAGAAGGCGTAACTTTTATTCTCGCTATAGTATTGTTGCCACCGCCGCCATGTCGTGGAGACGCTGTGTGTTTCTTTGTGAAAGCGAAACTACTTTGTTTGGTCTTCCAAAAGAGGACACAACTAGAA
>NW_015539837.1:341587-342188 GCF_001515605.1 Sinocyclocheilus anshuiensis | reverse complement strand
TGCCTCGTTCAAACACGCCCCCACATATCTACGTCACTGTGTGGGAAGATTTGCATAACGCCGCCCAAATGTATACACAAAGAAAGAAGGCGTAACTTTTATTCTCGCTGTAGTATTGTTGCCGGCCGCAGCTGCAATGTCGTGGAGACGCTGTGTGTTTCGTTGTGAAAGCTAAACTACTTTGTTTGGCCATCCAAGAGAGGACAAAACTAGAAATCAGTGGTTAAGCTGTGTTTACAACACTGTTCCAGAACAGTTCAAACCAAATATTCAGATGTGTGCAGCACATTTTACGGAGGACGAGGACTGTTTCCTGGGAGAGTAGCCTACAATGCTGGTGTTCTGACAAATAATGCTGACTCACAGCCTGTAAGTACGTTTTCATATTTAAAGAATTTGCCACTGACGATTCAAACCCGAGTTTTGAGCAGTGTAGCGTAGTGCTTGTTGTTTGTCGTTTCTCCGATCACAAATGCAGACATGGTTTTATGTTTACGCGGCGCGATGCAGCGCAACGCGTAAAAAGACAGTACAAGTCATTATAATCCGTAATTATGTCCCAACTGGATGCAACAAATGCCTCATTTATAATGGGCTTTAT
>NW_015539837.1:331842-340668 GCF_001515605.1 Sinocyclocheilus anshuiensis | reverse complement strand
TTTCATTACACCAAATACACAAAATAATGTTCTTTTTTAGCAACGTCATATGACCCCTTTAACCTACTAATTATGTTCTCATCTCATTTCATGCCATCTTACCTTACAAAGACAGCTGAAATGTGCAGAGAGATGTGAAATGGAGTTAAGTTTGTTGGAAACACCTGCCTAGCAATGTTTACATCTTAAGCATGTATTAATTCTCTTATTATGGCTGATCGTTTTCTTTGCCTTAGGCCACCTCAAGCTGTAAATACTACAGATGTGTCACCCTGGCATTTGACCATGTGTGAGTGATGCATGTTTGCCTGCTATTAACATTTTAATACTGACATTATATCTGACCGGATATACAGTGCTGTGAAAAAAGTCCGGACTTAAATCTGATTGAGATGCTGTGGCATGACATTAAACAGTCCTTTCATGCTCGAAAACCCTCCAGTGTGGCTGAATTAAAACAATTCTGCAAAGAAGAGTGGGCCAAAATTCCTCCACAGTGATGTGAAAGACTCATTGCCAGTTATCGCAAACGCTTGATTGCAGTTGTTGCTGCCAAGGGTGGCACAACCAGTTATTAGATATAGGGGGCAATTACTTTTTCACATATTGCCAGGCAGGTTTGGACAGCTTTTTTCCCTTAATAAATTAAATCATTATTTCGATTGCATTTTGTATTTACTCGGCTTATCTTTGTGTAATATTAAAATTTGTTTGATGATCTGAATCATTCAAGTGTGACAAATATGCAAAAAATAAAAAATACAAAACGGAAGGGGGCAAAAACTTTTTCACAGCACTGTAATGTGCAACTGTGACACATTCTAACATGTAAACTACTTATTCTTCCTCACCTTACATTGTAAAAAGCATCCCTTCAGTAGCGTCATGCTGTATAAAACATTGTTCTCAAATAAAACTGGGGAATCTATTTTATAACAATTATTTATGAAGGTTAGAATATATAACATTATAAATTCAGTACATTTTCTCCTTGGCTGTTTATTTAATTTATGTTTAACAGTCTCTGCGCTGAGTTTGCATCTTTCTCTCATAGAGTCAGCTCTCATACTATTTGACTTTCATTACCCAATCTACGCAATACAAAGTATCACTTGAGAAATTTTTAATTCCATCCTAATTCAATGTTTGAATAAAGCTTCAGGTGGAAGAGCTGAGGCGATTAAAGGAGAATCACAATAAAGCATCCAGTGCAGGCCGAGAGGCTAAAATTGATCATTTTGCAACTGAACGCACCCGCAGCTATATACTGAAGACAGTAGAGCGCCTAAATGAGGAGCTGCATAATAAGCCCATTCAGGTACAGAAGGAAATGTAACATACAACGTTAACTCATGTACTATTTGGCTTTTTGCTTTTATTAATAAGGAAGCCTATGGATTATCCTACTGTAGACATGAATGTGTGCTGTTCACACTCTCGCGCCACAAATGGATTAAGTCTTAATCCTTTTTTGAAATTATTCTCACTTCCTATTGCAGTTGAAGTATATATTCAAAGGCCATTTGGGCTAGTTTGTCAACTTCAGGATGGGATGACTCACGTAACCTAATAATGTAAATGTGTGACTGTGGCTAATGCAAGTGTCTTATCATCAGGCCACACCACACTTTGGTCATACGGATGTTTCTCCTTTACAGGTGGAAGGATATGAGGAAAATGGAAAAGGGTTATCCCCTCAAGGTCTGTTGGAAATTGAAAATAACAATGCAACCAAAGTGGCAATGAAGCAGCCTCGGCAAATTGATATTTTTGCTGAGGGAAACGGCAAGAAAGAGGAGAGAAGCACATCAAAGGATAGAGGAGGAGAGGATAAGGGGAAAAAGGCAGTGCTGGAACATTCCTTATCAAACCCAGAAGAGCTGGGCATTAACCCTCGCAACACGCTAAGCCAAACCCCAGAGAAACAGACACAGACAGAGCCACTTCACAGAACCAAAGTACACTTTAAGGCTTTGGATACAGTTATTGCTGGTAAGGAAGGATATTTTTGTGGCAGGTATTGGCTTTTTCTGATTCTGCTGTATTTTATGAAGCTAAGGGTTCTAGCACAAATGTCCAAAGTGCTACCAAGCTGAGATTTGAATTGACAACATTTAAATTAAAACTGATGTTATTATGCTGAAAAAATGGTCAAATTTTTTTTTTACCCAGAAATTGCCATTAAATTTCACAAACTACAAAAAAAGGCAAGTAACACATAAACGAAACATGAAATTTCAAAGTAGATAAACTAAAGTAGTATTTTCTTGTAAAACAATAATCTGTGGGGTTTTTTTTTACAGCTTTGAAAAATAATTTTTACAGTATAGTTTTAATTTCTGTTGAAATACAGGGAATGCTGTGCAATCACACCATGTTATGGCTGGACGAGAAGATGTAAAGAAGATGCAAAAGCAAGAAAAGGTGTGTCTGATAATGCAGTGTATATTTTATTATATATAATGTCTTTTTTTGATCTGCATTTGCAAATTTTCCTCTTTGCAGTAAGAATTGCATGATCAGACATGAAAGAGGCCTAAAACAGATTTGAAAAAAATCATTGTTTGTTTACGCTGTTCAGAAATGAGATCTGTGTCACATGTAGAAAACAGGAAAAAAAAACTGATCCGGACCACTTACACACTGCGTGAATGACAAATTATTAATTATTCAATAACATCAAGGCAGTGTGGCGTAAACACTGTGGCTGCGCTTTCTCTGTATTATTTCTCGAAAAGCTCAGTTATTTGACTTTGAAGTGCAAATTACAATTTCTTTAAAGTTTTATCACAGGAAATTGTATCATTTGAAGTTTAAGATTTCTATTAATGACTTATTCTCTCTTGAAATGACTCCTTTGAGCAGGGCATAGGAGAAAAAAAAATGAACTCTGTGAATGAGGCCAACAACCAGAACGAAGATGAATTTGAAGAGGCAGAAGAAGAAACCGAGTACAAGAGCAATGCGAATAAGATCAGGCCTGAAGAGGATGAGCAGCTTGTGGTGAGTTAACAAGAAGGATACAGACAAGCTCCTCTTATATTATTCATGGAATAAAGTCTGCAGTGATACTGACCTTTGACATTTGTACAAGTACAAGTTTGATTTATTTTGCCAAGGGATTTTTTTAAATTTATAATTATTTGGCAATATTGAACATACACTGCTTTTCAAACGTTTGGGGTCAGTAAGATTACTTTTTTTTTTTTTTAAAGAAATTAATTTTATTCAGCAAGGACACATGATCTACTGATCAAAACTGACTGTAATGCATTTTACATTGTCACAAAAAAATCTATTTCAAATAAATGCTGTTTTTTTGAATGTTCATTTGGCCAAAGAATTCTGAAAATATCACGGTTTCTACAAAAAATAATAACTGTTTTCAACATTGATAACAAGAAATGTTTCTTGAGCACCAAATCAGCATATTAGGATGATTTCTTAAGGATCATGTGACACTGAAGACACTGTGACACCGAGTAATGATGCTGAAAAGTCAACTTTGCCATCATAGGAATAAATTACGTTTTAAAATATATTAAAATAAAAGCAGTTATTTTAAATTGTAATAATATTTCACAGTATTACAGTTTTTACTGTATTTTTGATCAAACAAATGCAGCCTTGGCGAGCATAAGGGACTTCTTTCAAAAACATAAAAAACTTAACAATCCCAAATTTTTGAATTATGATGTGTTTCATTAATATTTTTACAGATGTTTACAGATTTAAATTACCTTTATCATTTTAAAGTAAATAAAAAAAAAAAAAAACATTAATAACTTAATAACAGCAAATCTTAAAATTAACAACCACCATTTTATACTGTATATTATAATGTTGTAATGTTGTAGCATTTAAAATGATACATTTATTAGCATTTTATTTTTTAATTTAGACAAAAGAGTAAATAAATAAATGTAAAACCTGTTGACAAAGTTGCTGTTAGTAGTTTCCAGCAAACGAACTAAACCCTCTGTTATGGAACGATAAGCAGATTACTGATGCACTATATCAATAGGTGGCAGGCAATCCCGAGCAGCAAGAGGACCAGCCGGATGAGCAATATGAGGACGATGTAGAGTATGAGGTGAGGGAATACAGGCATTGATGGACTTGTGTGCTGAGGAAGTGATACAAAATGCTACATGAAAAATGACTTGTTCCCATCATCCCCACTGCAACATCCATTAGACTCTTGATGATTCAGTGCATGACAGACAGAAGAGAGCAGAAGAGGAAGAGAGTGAAGAAGATCCTTACAGTGAGCGTAATGGAGCACAGGTCAGCCAACTGCTTAAAGGGGTCATATGATGCTTTTTTAAAGATCATTATTTTGTGTATTTGGTGTAACAGAATATGTTGACATGCTTTAATGTTCAAAAAACACATTATTTTTCAAATACTGTACATTATTGTAGGTCCTCTATGCCCCGCCTCTCTCAAACGCTTCGTTTTCTATCTTAAAGATTCCTAAATGCATCTACTTTCGGAAGGCCAAATAAAGTGCTTTTGCTTTCGCCTAGAAACACACAGCGTCTCTCTGACATGGCTGCTTCAACACTAACTGCGGTTACTGAAACCACGCCTTCTTTCTTTGCGTGCACATTTGGGCGGCATTACGCAAATATTTCCACATAGTGACCTAGATATGTGGGGGCGTGTTAGAACGAGCCGTTTTAGGGGGGCGTGGCAGAGTCTTAACTTTGATAAAGAATATCTCTTTGGTTTTGAGACTTTAGTCTTTGCAACTTCAGGGATCTTATCTATGCACAATCAGCTTGTAACACTCCAAAGAGAAAGGAAAACTTGAAATCGCATCATATGACCCCTTTAAGAAGGCCTTTCCTATCAATCAACCAAAAGTAGTGAGAAACATGAAGAAAAGAATTATAACTTTGTACTTTAGCTGAAAATGCAGAGCAGTGTATTTAGACTGTAAATGCACAACATGCTAGACAGGCTAAGTGCATTTTGAGCACAGAAGATTTGAAATATAACAAAAACGTTTTGTTTCAGGGCCATGATAAACTGAATGAAAACCCAGAAGCTGAAAACGATGCCAATCAGATGGAGAGCTTCCAAGAAAAACTGATAAAAAGAGGATGAAGAAGATCTTAGGGAAAGAAATCAAAAGCCTGAGATGTGGAGGGGACTGATTCTAGTGCCTGATGAGTGGCTTTACACATCTCTTCTTGCAGAAAACTAAAGTGCAACAACTGTGATCCCTTGTTTTTTTAAGTGACTACTTATGCAAGAGCCTTGTGCTTCCAAGTACAAGGATTTATTTAGCATTCATATTTAATCAAAGCATTGTATCTTTTTGATCTTACTAAGGCATTATGAAATGGCACCCTGCTGAATAAAAATAAGTAAACTTTTGATTTCCTATGTCAGAGAGTAGTTGAATTATTTCTTATAGGCAAATATTATTTATTTTTTAATATTCCCTCAGTTCTGTACTTGGGATGTTTAAGGTGAAAAAAGCATGTTTTCAAATTAATCTTCACTTATTAAAAGTAGTAATGTAGTAAAATGGATAAGAAGTTAAATTGTAAATGATTTTCCAATGTTTCTTTTTACCTTTTTGTACTTTTTGTCTGGTATATCACTTTCATCTCAAAACCTAAAGCGCATCTGGACTTTCCCTGTAAAGTATAAAAATATTATATATTAAAGCTGCACAAGAGTTCTTTTATTGTATTCTGTTATTATCAAATGAATTTTTTATGATTCTCAGTAGGAACCTTAAATAATTTGAACATGTGGACATCAAATGTAGGCTACTTATAAAAGATAAAAAATTATACTATATTTTGAAATATTTACATGAAGCCAAATGTGGGATTTTTTTTAGCTTTATTAAAATTATGATTAATGTGGGTTCTTTTGTTCATGTTCACCCCCTTATAGTTTTTTCTTCTCTTAACTGCTCATACTATTATTTATATATCTGTATTTGTTCTTGCGAATTAAATGCTGTATGTTTACTGATTTGCAAATAAAAAGATTTTCAAATATTCCTACAGTAATTTACATTATATTCAATGCAAAGTATGAGACGCGCTCAAACGCCCATAGAAGGTACAGTCTGGTTGGTCAGGAGACGGAAGTCGTCAGCTTTCTCTCCGCTCACGCAGAAAACTTCCGACTTCCGAAGTTGAAAACAAACACAGCTACATTTTGCTAGCTAAGCGTCAAGGAAACCTTTATTACTTACCCCTCAGCTGTGGGACGTGCAGGCGAAGACGAGAGCAGGTATTTCTGTTAAGATTGTGATCATATTAAATGTACGGACGTCGAGATGAACAGATCGGTCTGCTAACTTTGATAGCCAGCCTGCTCATTTTTGGCTATGAAGGAGTTAGCTAGGCTGCTAACTCTAAAAAACACTTGAGAAATAAGCAAATCTTGAATAAAGTCAGAATGAGGTCTGTTTTATTTGGCGGTTTAAAAACGACCAAACTGAATCGAAAGGAGCCGGAGGGATTGTGACAAAGATGCTAGAAAAACATTTGCTACAAGTCTATTGTAATGGACGGGTTAACAGGTTAAATAATTAAACAATTTTCACTAGCATGGACTATCTAGGCTATATTTTGTGACAAAAACAAGGTGTCTAGATTGTGTCAAGATTACGTCGATATTATGTCATGCAAGTTAGGTGAGGCTCTGCAGTTAAGTTTGACTGAGGAAACCATAGCAGTCAAATATATATTTATCCTCCTGAGAACCAGAAATAAAAAGCTTTGTGAATATTCAATTCTTTTGTCTCCCAAAATGTATAATAAACATGCTTTTAGTCCTGGTGTCCTCTACAGTGGACATGTATGAAATGATGTCCTGTTTCATAACAGGAAGTCATATTTTGATTTGAAACCCCATAACATTTTCCTGAGATGTTGATTTATGACAAACAATTTGAAAATTAATCAGATTTAAATTGTAATTACAAAATATTATCATATTTCCATAAGGATGTACAATTTTATCACTAAATTAATGTCAGCCATTTTTAAAAACCAAGGAGAGGGAGTGGTCAGGGTGAAACAACCAATCATTTAGTATCTCTGAAAAGCCCTGAATGTGCTCTGTACAGGACATCCAGACTTAAAACTGTGACACGTGAGGTCTCAGAGAAATTCACTCAAATATAATGTCCACTACAGAGGCAAAAACTCCATAGCTGGGTCTCAGGAGGATATTCATCCCTTCATAACTATTATATATTTAACTATTATATTTAGGTATAAAACAGATGCAGCAATAGTAATGCATTAAAATATTTACATAAATAATTACGTAAATATTTATTTAAATGCAGTAAGTTATATCATATATATTAACTGTATCTTTTTAATTGCACCTCAGAGTAAAAATACTAATAATTTAATGTTACTGAATATTTTTGTTTTGTTTTTATATTGTATTCTCTTAGCTGTCACTAATAATGTGTTTAAAACTTCCAAGTAGTATGAATTTAAAAATTATTTTTCGGCTTATAAGAAGAACAGTCTTTAACTAAACATTTTGTATCTTTAATCTGTTAAATGATTAAATGTAAATCTTTAAATGTAGAAAATTTGTCATGAAGTGAATTGTTATTAGTTGAGAATAACTTTTTGATCGATATCCATCATTAATTCAATGTATTCCTTCCAAACATTGTAGTGTGCTTGAGAGAACGGAGTGAATTGTGTGGCTCAACTGCCCATTATTACCTGTGGTGGGCCTCCATTGAGGATGACAATGGAAGAGATGAAGAATGAAGCTGAGACAAATTCAATAGTCTCTATGACATTATATGCAGTCATGTACCCAGTCTTCAACGAGGTATTTAGATTTACACTTCACTATAAGCAAATATGTAGTGTTTATTGACCATATAAACATGTTATGTTTATATTTGTATAATTGAACCTGCTGTCAAAGTTATGGATTTTATCTTTCATTGAATTAATTATTTATTTATCTAACAATAAAGACATTTTACAGGCTGTTCTCTGCGCACTGATAAATTTGGACAGCATACAGTACTGTTTAAAATTTAGGGTTGGTACAATTGATGCTCACCAAGGCTGAATTTGTTGTAACACATTTAAAGGGGTCATATGATGCGATTTCAAGTTTTCCTTTCTCTTCGGAGTGTTACAAGCTCTTGGTGCACAAAGAAGATCTGTAAAGTTGCAAAGACTAAAGTCTCAAATCCAAAGAGATATTCTTTATAAAAGTTAAGAGTTAACCACACCTACCTAAAACGGCTCGTTCTAACACGCCCCCACATATCTACGTCACTATGTGGGAAGATTTGCATAACACCGCCCAAATGTTCACGCAAAGAAAGAAGGCGTAACTTTTATTCTCGCTGTAGTATTGTTGCCGCCACCATGTCGTGAAGACGCTGTGTGCTGCGTTGTGAAAGCGAAACTACTTTGTTTGGTCTTCCAAAAGAGGACAATATCCGCTTCGTCATGCCTAGAGCTGATCTGTGCTGGTCGCTGAGGAAATATATCAACTTAGTGCTGCTCAGCTCACGCTTGCCCGCCGCCTGAGCTCACGCTGGCCCGCCACCGGCTGTTCTGACTTACAGTCTGTAAGTACATTTTCATTTAAAGGATTTGCCACTGATGATTCAAACGCGAATTTTGAGCAGTGTAGAGTAACATTAGTGCTTGTTTGTCATTTCTGATCACAAATGCAGACATGGTTTTGTTTACGCGGCGCGATGCAACGCAACACGTAAAAAGACAGTATAAGTCATTATAATCCATAATTATGTCCCCACTGGATGCAACAAATGCCTCGTTTATAATGGGTTTTCAT
>NW_015539837.1:310462-330642 GCF_001515605.1 Sinocyclocheilus anshuiensis | reverse complement strand
CGCTAGGCCGCTGTGTTTTTCGTTGTGAAAGCGAAACTACTTTGTTTGGTCTTCCAAAAGAGGACAATATCCGCTTCGTCATGCCTAGAGCTGATCTGTGCTGGTCGCTGAGGAAATACATCAACTTAGTGCTGCTCAGCTCACGCTGGCCCGCCGCCTCAGCTCACGCTGGCCCGCCGCCGGCTGTTCTGACTTACAGCCTGTAAGTACGTTTTCATTTAAAGGATTTGCCACTGATGATTCAAACGCGAATTTTGAGCAGTGTAGAATAACGTTAGTGCTTGTTTGTCATTTCTGATCACAAATGCAGACATGGTTTTGTTTACGCGGCGCGATGCAACGCAACACGTAAAAAGACAGTATAAGTCATTATAATCCATAATTATGTCCCCACTGGATGCAACAAATGCCTCGTTTATAATGGGTTTTCATGTTTTTTGTCTTGTCGCTCCGGGAGACGGCATCAACAGTATGGTGAGGGGCGTAACATTTCCGTCTCACACTTGAGGTATTCGGCCAATCACAACACACTGGATAGCTGGCCAATCACAGCACACCTCGCTTTTTCAGACCGATGAGCTTTGTAAAAATCGACTCGTTTCAAAAAGGCGGGGCATAGAGGAGAAACAATAATGTACAGTATGTGGAAAATAATGTGTTTTTTTTTACTTTAAACCACATAAACACATTTCATTACACCAAATACACAAAATAATGTTCTTTTTAGCAGCATCATATGACCCCTTTAAAACTTAAATAATTGCAATTTAAAATAACAGTTTTCCATTTGAAAATATTTTAAAATGTAATGTATTCCTGTGATGGCAAAGCTGAATATTTAGCAGCCAATACTCCAGTCTTCAGTGTCACATGATCTAAATATGTTGATTTGGTGCGCAAGAAGCCTTTTGTATTATTGTCAATGCTGGAAACAGTTGTGATTTTTGCAGAACCTGTGTTTTTTAATCCATGTTGAATACAAAGTTCAAAAGAACAGCATTTGTTTGAAATAGAAATCTTTTATAACATTATACATGTCTTTATTGTTACATTTGATCAATTGAATGCATTCTTAATAAATATGGATGAAAAAAGTTTTACTGACCCCAACATTTTTAGCAGTAGTGTAGCTTCAAGTAGTTGATATTTCATCATAAAGTATGTGAATATGAAATGTCTGATTTTGAATTTGTTCATCTGACAGTTGGAGGGGATAAACCTGTCAGCAGCACAGACGTTGCGGGCAGCATTTATCAAAGTAAGACTTCCTGAAAGTGTCCATTCATCAGCTGGCAGATGCAGATGATACAGTATTTATTTATTTATATCTCTCTTCATCTGGCCCTTGTGATGTATTTGTTTTTAAAAAATGATTAATTTCATGCTCAACATAATATGAGGTTTACTGATGTGAGTTTAATGCTCTTCAATCAACGCCACCCTCTCAAGGCAGAGAAAGAGAACCCAGGCCTCACTCAGGATATCATCATGAAGATACTGGAGAAGAAGAACGTCGAGATCAACTTCACAGAGTCACTACTGCGCTTGGCTGCAGATGACGTGGAAGGTAAAAAAATAATATTATTTGCTTCTGGTACAGTCCCTATTTCTGAATCTTTCCTACACTCAAAATGATACAAATAATGACTGTTTTAGTATCTGAACCTAAGACGTTTTGTGATTCATATTTCACAGAGTACATGATTGAAAGACCAGAGCAGGAATTCCAGGACCTAAACGAGAAAGCACGGGCCCTCAAACATATCTTGAGTAAAATCCCAGACGAGATCAACGACAGAGTGCGCTTCCTACAGACCATAAAGTGAGGATCCTGTCCCGTGTTTTCACCTTGATGGCATAGTGGTTAAAGATCTGCCCCGGTAATCTGCATGGCACTTAACCTCCAGTCACTCCAGAGGGATTGTCCCAGTAATAAGTGTACTGTATGTCACTTAGGATAAAGCTTCTGCTAAATGAATACTTGTGTTGTACTTACTTACTACAAACTAGAGTAATGATCACGCAATAACTGCAGTCAAAATCGTTTGGAGCCTATAGATTTTTCTCCCCTTATAGTCTTGTTTAAAGTGTAGTACTTTAGTTTTAATTAAGCAATCAGCCAACAATTAATTGACTAAGTGATCTCACATAGCTGACAATACCATGGATACATAGACCTCAGGAGATGTTCAACCGTGAAAAATTTGTAGACATTTTAATGGAACTCTCCTCTCTGTTATCTTGCCACTCTCCACTGCCTGACTGCTGAGTCAGTGCTTCGCTGTTCATAAATGTATTCATCACTCCTGACCTTTCGCTGATTTCCACAGAGACATCGCCAGTGCTATAAAAGAGCTGCTGGACACAGTCAACAATGTGTTTAAGAAATATCAGTATCAGAATCGCAGGGTAAGTATTTCTTATTTCACAGATTTTCACTGTTGCACAAGCAGGTTGGGATATTTTTTTTAAATAATTTTCTGGGATTAATACAAGTTAAGGGGATAGTTCACCCAAAAATGAAAATGACCCCATTATTTACTCACCCTCAAGCCATCCTAGGTGCATATGACTTTCTTCTTTCAGACAAATACAATCAGAGCTATATTGGAGTCCTGGCTCTTACAAGCTTTATAATGGCAGTGAATGGGGATCGAGAGTTTGAAGCCCAAAAAAGTGCATCTATCATAAAAGTGCTCCACATGGCTCCAGGGGTGAATAAAGGCCTTCTGAAGCATAGCGATGCATTTTTTGTAAAAAAGCGATGCATTTGTGTAAGAATGTATGCGATGCATTTGTGTTAACATAATGTGAAGAAAATAATTTATTAAGCTTTTCTGTGTAAAGTTTCATCTAATTATACTTTGTAACAAATTTGTTGCAATGACAGCCTAATGGCTAAAACCTTTAAATGACTTAAATTTTTGTATTAAAACTTTTCTTTGAGATGTAATGTAAGTGCTTTTAGAAAATAAGCTTCACATTTCTTTTTAATCATAAAAAATTGTCCCCTTCCATTGTATTAAGTGCCTCATTATAACCTTGATCTCCTTTTTTTGTTTTGTTTTTTGCATAATCAACAGTATGTCACAAATGCTGCTAGTTAAGCTCAATTCTTTTTAATAGCCAAATATTAACATGTTTAACTTTTTTTCCCAGGCACTTGAACACCAAAAGAAGGAGTTTGTGAAGTACTCCAAAAGCTTCAGTGATACGCTGAAAACATACTTTAAAGATGGAAAGTAAGCAAGGACAGTGACGGATGTCTTTTTAAAGTGCAGTGCTTATGCTTCTAGCAGACATCTGTTTTACAGATCTTCTATGAAAGTGCATTTCTCAATGAAAAATGATCAGCCAATTGATGTCCTGAGCAGTGACTTTTCTCTTTCCCGTCCACAGGGCAATAAACGTCTTTATCAGTGCCAACAGGCTTATCCACCAAACTAACTTGATACTACAGACCTTCAAAACCGTGGCCTAGGAGACGGAGCTGTGACGTGTGCGGGAGTGTGGAGCCAGTTATGTGTAATATACAAAGATATTTGTCTTTTCAAAGTATAATTTATCAACTTTGCCTCATTTGAAGGAACTTGAAATGGGGAGTTCAATACACGTTAATTTACTCTTAGCTGAATAATTATGATTTTCACCCTTACTGACAGCTTCATTACATTTTTCTTTCACTGTTGTTCCGATCAAACGAAAGCCAAAAGACTTTGCGCCTTAAAGTGTCATTGGCTGCAGATGACGTGGAAGGTAAAAAAATAATATTATTTGCTTCTGGTACAGTCCCTATTTCTGAATCTTTCCTACACTCAAAATGATACAAATAATGACTGTTTTAGTATCTGAACCTAAGACGTTTTGTGATTCATATTTCACAGAGTACATGATTGAAAGACCAGAGCAGGAATTCCAGGACCTAAACGAGAAAGCACGGGCCCTCAAACATATCTTGAGTAAAATCCCAGACGAGATCAACGACAGAGTGCGCTTCCTACAGACCATAAAGTGAGGATCCTGTCCCGTGTTTTCACCTTGATGGCATAGTGGTTAAAGATCTGCCCCGGTAATCTGCATGGCACTTAACCTCCAGTCACTCCAGAGGGATTGTCCCAGTAATAAGTGTACTGTATGTCACTTAGGATAAAGCTTCTGCTAAATGAATACTTGTGTTGTACTTACTTACTACAAACTAGAGTAATGATCACGCAATAACTGCAGTCAAAATCGTTTGGAGCCTATAGATTTTTCTCCCCTTATAGTCTTGTTTAAAGTGTAGTACTTTAGTTTTAATTAAGCAATCAGCCAACAATTAATTGACTAAGTGATCTCACATAGCTGACAATACCATGGATACATAGACCTCAGGAGATGTTCAACCGTGAAAAATTTGTAGACATTTTAATGGAACTCTCCTCTCTGTTATCTTGCCACTCTCCACTGCCTGACTGCTGAGTCAGTGCTTCGCTGTTCATAAATGTATTCATCACTCCTGACCTTTCGCTGATTTCCACAGAGACATCGCCAGTGCTATAAAAGAGCTGCTGGACACAGTCAACAATGTGTTTAAGAAATATCAGTATCAGAATCGCAGGGTAAGTATTTCTTATTTCACAGATTTTCACTGTTGCACAAGCAGGTTGGGATATTTTTTTTAAATAATTTTCTGGGATTAATACAAGTTAAGGGGATAGTTCACCCAAAAATGAAAATGACCCCATTATTTACTCACCCTCAAGCCATCCTAGGTGCATATGACTTTCTTCTTTCAGACAAATACAATCAGAGCTATATTGGAGTCCTGGCTCTTACAAGCTTTATAATGGCAGTGAATGGGGATCGAGAGTTTGAAGCCCAAAAAAGTGCATCTATCATAAAAGTGCTCCACATGGCTCCAGGGGTGAATAAAGGCCTTCTGAAGCATAGCGATGCATTTTTTGTAAAAAAGCGATGCATTTGTGTAAGAATGTATGCGATGCATTTGTGTTAACATAATGTGAAGAAAATAATTTATTAAGCTTTTCTGTGTAAAGTTTCATCTAATTATACTTTGTAACAAATTTGTTGCAATGACAGCCTAATGGCTAAAACCTTTAAATGACTTAAATTTTTGTATTAAAACTTTTCTTTGAGATGTAATGTAAGTGCTTTTAGAAAATAAGCTTCACATTTCTTTTTAATCATAAAAAATTGTCCCCTTCCATTGTATTAAGTGCCTCATTATAACCTTGATCTCCTTTTTTTGTTTTGTTTTTTGCATAATCAACAGTATGTCACAAATGCTGCTAGTTAAGCTCAATTCTTTTTAATAGCCAAATATTAACATGTTTAACTTTTTTTCCCAGGCACTTGAACACCAAAAGAAGGAGTTTGTGAAGTACTCCAAAAGCTTCAGTGATACGCTGAAAACATACTTTAAAGATGGAAAGTAAGCAAGGACAGTGACGGATGTCTTTTTAAAGTGCAGTGCTTATGCTTCTAGCAGACATCTGTTTTACAGATCTTCTATGAAAGTGCATTTCTCAATGAAAAATGATCAGCCAATTGATGTCCTGAGCAGTGACTTTTCTCTTTCCCGTCCACAGGGCAATAAACGTCTTTATCAGTGCCAACAGGCTTATCCACCAAACTAACTTGATACTACAGACCTTCAAAACCGTGGCCTAGGAGACGGAGCTGTGACGTGTGCGGGAGTGTGGAGCCAGTTATGTGTAATATACAAAGATATTTGTCTTTTCAAAGTATAATTTATCAACTTTGCCTCATTTGAAGGAACTTGAAATGGGGAGTTCAATACACGTTAATTTACTCTTAGCTGAATAATTATGATTTTCACCCTTACTGACAGCTTCATTACATTTTTCTTTCACTGTTGTTCCGATCAAACGAAAGCCAAAAGACTTTGCGCCTTAAAGTGTCATGCAACATTCCATATTCAAAGTGTAAATATTGGTATTCTGTCTTTGTCATTGAGACATAAAGAATAAGAATAAATGATGTATTTAACAGATATTTGGTTATAAATGTTCAATAAATAGTTTCCAATGTTTAATATTCTCTGTCTCGGGAGGTTTTTAACTTATTCAATTAATATATCCCCACAGATGCACTAAGGAAGTTAAAAACAGCTTTTATGAAGTCTGCTCTGCTCTGTAATGTACATTAAGAAGCACAGTTAATGGAAGAGCTCTTCGACTTTCTATGAGTTTAAGTGGATATTTAATGGTCTCAGAGTAGATGCAGAAGAGGGTGTCCTGGGCTGAAAGATGCTGAGTATAGTCTAATTGTGTCACCCAACCTCATAATGTTATTAGTTTTGAAACTGAAAACCAAAACACGCATATTTGCTGTAATGTACAAACATACACTACTGGTCAAAAATGTGTGGCTTGTAAGATTTTTTCTTATTCTTACTTTTGAAAGCCTCTTATGCGCACCATTTATTTAATAAAAAAAAAGTAATATCATGAAATATTACTATTTAAAAGAAGTTTTCCATTTCTTTATATTTTTTTAATTATTCTTGTTATTTGCAAATAGCTTGTTTTTAGCAGCCATTACTCCAATCCTAAGTATCGCAAGATCCTTCTGATATAATTTTCTTATCATCAATGTTGAAAACAGGTGTGCTGCTTAATATTTGTGCAGAAACTGTGATGTTTATTTTTTTTTTCAGGTTTTCTTTTGAGTCCTGAAAAAAGAATGGAATTGATTCAGAAGTTAAAAGCCCAGCATTTATTTAAATGTACATTTTTGTAACATTATAAATGTCCTTAACTTGATCAAAACTGGCAGTTATTTGCCATTGCTAAATAAAAAAATTCATTTCTTAAAAAAAAATAAATAAATCTTGCAGACCCCATAATTTTGAATGAACAGTTGTTTAAAAGTGTATAGTCTTAAAGGGATATTTTACTCTAAAATTAAAGTTTTGTCATTATTTCCTTATCCTCATGTTGTTCCAAACCTGTATGACTACTGTAGAAAACAAAAAATAAATAAATTTTGAAAAATGATCAACTGTTTCTGTCCATATACAATGAGTGATCTGAAACATTAGACCCAATTGACCCCATTTCATCCTATTTATTTGTTTCTTTTTATTTATTTTTAAATATCTTCTATTGTGTTCCACAGAGGAAATATTGGTAAGGATCAATATGATGATTGGTATGGATCAAAGTGTGAGTAAATGATGAATTTTAATTTTTCAACCATTTTCTTTCCCACAGCATTTGCTATTATTTATCCTGACATTTACCTTACGCTCATATAAGCCAATATAGGCCTTCTGCTGCAGCTTTGTGTGTGGTAAAATCTCTGAGAGAAAAGTGACTGCCAAGGCAAGGCGACAGATGATACTGGTGAGCAAACCATTTATTACTGACTCTAAATAGAACGCCCAAGGCCAGCACAGACAAGTTGCTGCTTCTGCTTTAATATCTAATGATGCCCTTTTAGGCTCACCGATTTGTCTTGTGAAAACTATTTAGTCTAAAGCTATTTGTTGAAACAGTTTAGAAGTTTGCAGCTGCAGCAGATTGATCAATTATAGAGGCCTATTGATTGGAAATGTCAGCAGGCATGACTGCGAGTCAATTGTATTCATAATTTTTTTCCCCCCACCTGTCGATATGAGACAGAGGGCCGCCGCTTCTTGGTGAGGTGTTTGGCGGGGCTCTGTCTGCGAGTCTGATAAAGCAACAGTGGTTATGTGTGTAATCTGACCTTTGGCATTGGCAGAACCTGCTGAAAAGCCTCTTTATGAAGAGAGAGGCCACCGGTTGGACATTTCGCAGGGGCTTTTGACATTGCAGGCGCTGCTGACGCGGTCTCCTCTACTGCCGGGTTTAATAGCGCTCATCATAATAAGTGCTTGTTACAGAATAAAAACAACCTAGAGAGTTGATGGCTCTGAAGTACAAATTCCATTTCATTTTCCAAAGTGGGCTTTGCATTTGGAATTTTACATTTAAAACAGATGCTCAAAGTCATTCCAGTCAAAATCTCCAATTTAATTTATACACCATGTTTGATATTCATGCGATGCTCTCCAGTCTTCTGGATTCAGAAAAAAAGTGCTGCCATTAATGCAGAATGCACACGAGCCGCTGCAGAATTAGCATTTAAAATGGTCCGAGTTGAGTTTAATGAGCCTCTACCAGGGACAGCTTTGTTTTTGTCTGCATTCTTGCAATATCAGAGCAAGTTTACACATTTGGACACCAGTCTGTCCAGTCACAAACAGGAGTTAGAACTGTCAATGCCGATTTCTTTCTAGCTTAACCCTCCTGTTGTGTTTATAACATGGGTGCCCCGTTTGTGTTGGACATCAGTTTAACCCCCATTGGTTTCAATGCAATTTGCCAAAAATCAACACTACCGAAAACACTTCATGAGACTAAAAACATGAGAAATTTCTAACATATCAGAAATGATGAACTCTTTGTTTAGGGGTCAATTTGTCCCACATATTTCTGTTTAAAATTGGCTTTTGTTGATGTTTTTTTTTTTTGTCATGGCTAGGCCTACTTTGTAGTGAGAGTTCATTCACTTAGACGCAAATGACTACAAATAACTAATAACCAACATTATTTTTACTTAGTATAAATAATATTTTTTATTTTATTTAAAATTAATATTTATAGCCTCTGCATTTTTTGTTTTGTCTGGTTTTGAGGGTAATTTTTTTTCACACTTCTTTTCAGTGCTGCAACTTAAACACCAAAAAATAATAACAACCAAAAACATCCTTTCAATCCTTCGACCCCAACACTGTAGTCGCCAAAATTTGTACACCCTTTCCAAAACACATCTGTGTCGAAGATTTGCAGGCCCTTCATGACTCTGAGGGAAAAGTCAACAAGAATAAATAGTTTAACCAGTGTTTCAAGCAGGTTGAAATCAAATTGACCACACCACAATAGGAAAGTTATCAGTCAGAATAAGTTTCACAGTTTTCCTTTCTCTGCTAAACATGCTGACTTTCTCTTCCATTAGAATATAGCGCCTATCCGAAGTACAATCACAAGCGTGCGCGAGCACTGAGGCTTTCAATCACTTTAGAGGCACGCTTCATGTCAGTTATCTCTGTTCCATCACACCTTGATTTTGGGAGGAAATACTCCCGACTCTCTTGCCAGGATGTATAAAGAGCCATCAGAGAATCCCTGCTGGTGTTACTGATGGAGAGAGCACTTCTGCAGAGACGCGGGACCTCCTCACACCATTAGTTATCATAGCAACACGCTTGATTGATAGATTGCTGAGCGTTTGTTTATTTTCGCCAGTCAGGACTAGCGCCGTTGCACAAAAAAGGTCTGCAGACGGTGTCAGCAGGTGTCCTACTGTAACCCAGGTCATTAAAATGCAGAAATCTTTCAATCCCCAGGTATTTGTGTACTCTTCCATGAAATTAAAATTATTGTTGAACCATGGATCAACTTGGGGCGAGGTAATTGAATACACAAGCGTAAGCACATTCAGAGTATAGTAGTGCGTCTCCTGCTTCCTGTCTCAGCACACAGCATACATAGCATGTTGTTTAATTTTAATACAGACCTCCGTCTTTTCAGTCATTGTGCGATTCAAAACTCAAGATGAGTTTTGAGGAAAAAGTTATGTTTTTATGACATGTATGGATCTCCTTGTACGTCTACTTTGCTCACAAGGTCAGCCAACAGAACACTCTCGTGCAAGTTCGTAACCATTTTTAGGCGAATTGGTGGCCAATTCGTAAGAATTCGCACAATTTCACCCGTAAGTAGGCTATGTTAAAGTAACCCTATTATGGATTTTTTTTAAATGACCTTTCATGCAGTGTGTAACACAGCTCTAAGTGAATGAAAATATCCTGCAAAGTTTTAAATCTGAAAGTGCTCCGTGTATAAAGTTATTGTCTATCGAAAGAAAGAGTCGACTCTGAATCATTGAAACGAGTCGTTTTTAAAACGAATCCCAAGCCGTTTTATGTTGACGTCAACATGAAACATTAGCATATTGCCCGCCCACTTGTTGGTCTTTTCGCGTTGGTGTGAATGAAAATGCAAATTCGTTCTTTGCCACTAGGTGCAGATTTTGGAGGGGTAAAAATGTTTTAAAGAACTTGGGTGGCCAAGCGGTTGATGGTAGCCATTGACTTACATTAGTATTTTTTCCTCCATACTATGAAAGTACCATTAACCGCTTACCCACGTTTTTAAAAACATCTTTCGGTCTCAGCATAGAAAGAAACCCATAAGGGTTTGGAATGACACAAGGGTGAGTGATTGAGGACTGAATTTAAATTTTTTTGGTGAACTATCCCTTTCTTTTTAATAGTAGGCCCCGTTTTTGTACAAATCACATTTTACAAATTCATACAAAATCACCACCTCCTAAAATAGTTGTTTTCTCACGATGAGACAAAACAAAACATTGTCATTTACTGCTACAAAACTGTTACAGACTTAATTTATGACATTATTTCTTCTGTGGGACACACAAAAAATAAATTTTGTTCTTGTCAGTACTAAGAAAGTCAATGGGGTCCAAAACAACACTGGGGCCCTTTGACTTACATTGTATATTCTAAAAAACAAAACAAACAAACAAAAAAAACACTGAGTCTTTTTTTTTAATTGGACATAATGTTCATTTATGGGTGAACTATTCCTTTAACATAGACTGCAAAGGATTAAATATTTAAAATGCTGACCAAGTTGATGAATTATTAATGCTTCATTCCATATGCATGGACAAATTTGCGTCTAAATGTTCATATGTATGTAAGAAGGTAATTTGTTGGTGTAACCACATAGAGAAGTAGAATTGCTATAGGCATTCCCACAATCTTCCCATATCAGCCACTGGATGCCAGTATAGTACTGACTTGGTATCCTGACTGCACCCTAATAGCAGGGTTTCCATTCGTACATTTTCTTAAACAGTGGGTATTTATTACCATAATGTGACCCATTAAAAATCATTTAACTTTTAAAAGATGCATGCTGCTGGTGTATGACAAACAACACAGGTCACCACTTTAAAAGAGTGATAGGCAGTCATATCACTAAGCTTGAGATGTTTGTTGGGAGTGAAGTATCAACTGCTGCTATCCCTCTAGCAGCTTGTCAGTTTTTCCAAGCACTTTGGAGGCAATCCTCATCTCCGTTCTCACTTGTCACCGGCACGTTGTACCTCTCACAAGCCGAAGGGTGAAAATTCACTCACACAAGGTAATTGTGTCAAAATACATGTTTGAGCAGCAACAGAACAGATCATTTTCCTGTATTGCCTTTCTTACACCTCCACAATTTGTCTCTGAACTTCACCTTCGTAACACCCACAACGTTTTGCCTCAAAATGTCAGTGTACATGTGTGAGCCTGTGACGAACCGGAACAGTAAAGGAGGAGAGAAGGAAATGAATGAATTTGCATTGAAAACAATTTCAGTTCACTAAGGATCCTTTGTCAAATTTAGCAAAGAGGCTTTTTCCATTCCAGCCGACTTGCTCTGTGAGGAGACAGCTGTTTTTAATGCAGGGGCAGCGTGGGTCACAACACTGATATTTCAGTAGGTCAGCTGACTGATAACACTTTCCAGCAAAGGCTTGCCCACTGGGGTTGTTTCCATTACTGTGTTTAAAGCACAATAGAGTAAATCCAGTCTCCCGACTTTTCCTTAAAAGGTTTATCTTAATAATGTGTTTCAGGAGAGGTCAAAGGTCAGCCTGGCTCCTGGCAATCTCAAACGTTCGCTTACAAATCACTGCAGAGTTTCAACCTATACTTTATGGACACCAGCTGATAAAGGATTTGCTTTTAAAAACATCTTGTTTATGCACCATCCCAAGATACTTATATAATTTGAATTCTTAAAGTCATGCAGATTAAAAGTATGCAGTTGCTCCAAAAACATTTGGACACTTAAAGGAATAGTTCACCGAAATATGAAAATTCTGTCATCTACTATGGAAGTCAATAGGGACCATCAACTGTTTTTTTTTTTTTACCAACATTCTTCAAAATATCTTCTTTTATGTTCAACAGCAGAACTCCTCCAGGTTTAGAACAACTGGAGGATGAATAAATTAACAATTAACAACATTAACAAATGTTTTTGTGCCTTTTAAATTTATTTATTAAATATGGTTGTCAGATGTTAGTGGAATATGTTATTGTAATGAACAGCTTTATACATCCACTAACAATCACCTTCAGAACCAGTTAGTAAAATTTAAAGTCATTGCAAAAATACAGTACCTCACTAAAGTGAAGCTATCTCTGAGAAAAGCATCATTTTTTTGGAAATGCCACTTTTATATTTTGTTATGTGTGCAATGAAATTAATACATTTTTAACTGTCCAAAAGTGTCCAAATACATTTTGGGTCCAATGTATTGCATAATATTAAAATGCCCTAAAATTATCCATCTCGTTTTCGGTTTATGGGTCTGTGGTTGCACATGACCGCAATCCCACTGCGTTTCTTTATTCATTCACACACATTACACGGTTGCAGATCGTTCGAGAGTACATGTGTTTAATTAAAGTGAACTGCAGTATATTACATGGGAACCACTTTAGGTTTGAATTAGTAATGTGTGTTAATTATGCATGGTGTGCTGGCTGTTGAAAAAGTGTAGATTAGGGCCCGGTCGGCCTTACAACACTGATGTGATACTTCAGTAGTACGAGGCACCTCACTGCGTCTGCGCACAGGCTCTGTGGGCTCGTTTTAATTGCATCAGGCAGCGCCCACAGCTAGAGTACTGGGCAAGGAGCATCCCATCCCTCTGCCTAATGTCTGAGATGCTTTAGAAAGTTGTTGGTCCCTGCGCGGTAGCTGAGTCATTATGCCGGGCAGTGCTTCTCTGTGGCTTTGCACATTTTCTCCGCATTGATGTTCTTTCATCTCTCCACTTCTCCCTCTTGCCCGCTGTTTGCTTCTGTAATGGAAGAGTGTGATCAATTCTTGCCCTTCCAGTTCTGCAAAAATGCATTTTGATATTTTGTTATTGTGTATTACCAGGAACAGCAATTGGGCACACATATCTGTGAGGGAAATAAAAACCCTCTTTCACGGTGGGCTGTAAAATTGAATAATATTCCCAAACCTTCAAATCTATTATTTTGCTTAGAGTGGTTGTAAAAGTCAAATGTATGCTGCATTCAGTATCTGGAAGAAAAGAGAGTGCTGGTTTCAGTTACCCGGATATACAGAGCTGCCAAGGACAACAGCGAATATTAGAAAATATCCAACCACTAAATACCACAACTGACCAATCAGAATCAACTATTACATAGTGCTGTGTCATAATGAGAAACAGTTAGGATTTCACACTTTTTCTAGGTCACTGATCAAATAAGCAAATTTGTGACAACTCTTTTTCACATTTGTCTTGCTTCCATTGAAGCAAAAAAGATGTTTTTTTGGAAGACTCTCAAATCACGCAGAAAAATATGAATAATCACTTGAGAGGTCCATGTCAGCTCAAGCCCATTAAATCAGAAGTGGACATATCACATACTAAGAAATTCAAGGACTTGTTAGTACTTACAATAACTGGGTAATAACTAGGTACTAACCCTGACCTTAACTCTTGTAGTTACCTTATATTACAATTTCTTTCTTAGATAAGTACACTGTAAGTACATGTGCACATACTGTAAATAAAGTACAACCGAGATGTAATAACATAATTTGTAACAACCCCATTGTATGATTTTTGAAGGCATTAAACACAAATAACCATCTTTATGATTTACAATCAACCTTATTGAAAACCAAAACACATAAAACACGCAAGACTCTACGTTTACATGCACAATTTTTGGTTCAATCGGACTGAATTCATTCCGATTGATGAATCTGAATGTAGTGTTTACGTGAACGCTAAATAAAGTGATGGGGTTGATGTGGGCGTTTATATGTCACAAGCTTCAAATCGGATTGGATTTTTTTTTTTTTTTTGACATGCGCACACTGCACAAACATAGAGTTTCTCACTGTTTGCACATAATAACCACTCTCCTACACGGTTTCTTTATTTGATTTTAACATCAGAATGAATATTTATCCATTTATGGATAAGTATACATATAAACCGCTGTGCCGTGCTGCTCATATTTATCACGCAGTAAAAATGCCCCTCCCCGCGCCCAAAACGGCTTGCCTGTTATTTGTTTTTAACAGCAGAATTAATATTTATCCATTTATGGATAAATATACATATAAACCGCTGTGCCTTGCTGCTCATATTTATCACGCAGTAAAAATGTCCCTCCCAGCAGCCAAAACGGGTTGCCTGTGGATGATAATCCAAAACAAGGACTGGTGGGAGGTTGTCCTGCTCCACTTCACAGTTGCCGAGTGAAAGGAGAGTTTTATAATGACAGGACACTCATTTATACAACACTTTATTCAAAAGGAAGAACCACTAGTTCCGCGCGTCATAGGTCATTACGCTATTTCTGCATCATTGCACATGCGCAGTCCTTTCAGTTTCGGGTTTCAATCCGATCGAGTGTTTACATGCACTCTCAGTCCTATTAGAAAAGGAATAAACCACCCCCTTCAATCCGATCGAAATTTCATTACGATCGAGCTCAATCGGATCCAGTAAGGTGTTTACATGCAGGCTTTTCAGTCCGATTGAGCCGTCAATCCGATTACAAACGGATTATTTGGTTGCATGTAAATGTAGCCTGCTCTGCTACTTCACAAAAAAAGTACATTTCTCTAAAGCTAAATCTACAATGCATGCTTCATATGAATATTTAAAGTTATAGACTGTTATCTTAACCAAAACCTTAAATCTATACCCATGAATGTATGTTGATAAGAACCTAAACAATTATTTGCATGCTGGCTTTCTTTCTTTCGTTCTTTAAAAGTTTTGCATTTGAAACGGTGCTCCTGAAGCACAAGGTAAAAGTGAAAATAGTCGTGTCTCCTGTGCATGAGTGCCGGAATAAATGAATTGGTAAGTAGTTTGTTTGTTGGGGTTTTGCTCTGTAGTATTGTGGAGCACCTCTCTCTGTAAATTAGGTCCCAGTGGAGCACTGCATCACAAACCCCTGCACTGATTGTGCGGCTAAAGCTCCTACAACCTAACTACACTCCATTTGCACCAAAGGATAAACTCCGGCTGTGGATTAGCTTTTTATTTTATGTTGCCCTAACCTTTTTTCTTTTAATCTGCACAGTTCGTACATATCACTCTTGCAGAATCAATTCTATTACCCATGAATGTTGCAAAGGTATTGCAAGATTCTCACCTGCTGATGAAAAAACCCTGGGATTATTCCGGTCTCCAGAGCCGATTTTGCTCCCAAGAGTTTCTCCCATTGTGAAGACTTTTCATTCTGGTTTTATTGGGAGCTCCAATCATGTCAGTTTGGCCTCAAGGGACAACCTATGCACCCTATCACATCACCCACAATCCTTCAGCGTGCAGAAAGAGAGAGAGAAAAATTAATATGCCAGGACTGCAGCTGGGGATGATGAATTATATTTGAGATATGCAGACAATTTACATGAGTACGGTGCATATGGCTCCTGCTTTTCCTGCTTTTCTGTGTTCCACAACGTTTTATGCATGTTTGTGGCTTCGTAAGAAACGGTCGATCTCTTGTGGCTTATCAATTTCACAGACGACCGAGTCAGACGCGAATGCGTTCTCCAGTGTCTTGCTCTGTATATTCCTCAGCAAATAGGTTGGTGGATTAGTTGATGCAATCGGGTAATACAGTGCTCTCAGCGCTCGATGCCGCTGCAAAAATCCCTCAACAATGACCGTATGAAAGTTAACTTGCTCGAAAAATAGGAGCTGTTTTCGGCTCTGGCTCCGCATTTACTTCGACTTCCAAATAAGGCAGAAATACAGAGATCCGAACGCTGTCTGTGGGAAATATAATCTCAGGGTGTGATTTCTTTTTAACTCAATGTTCTGGTATTGCCTTGAGATAAATACCCCTCTTCAGATGCAGACCACCGGCCCATCCTTGTGATTTACAACAGCACGTTGTTGCCTAAATTAAATTACTCCTCAGCTAAACACTCAAACCCCGAGTCCTTATTTAGTTTAGCCGTGACACTAATGTGCGGAGAGATTGCGGCCCACAATACTCATAACTCCCCAGCGCCGCGAGCCAAGCTCTCCGTACCCCTAGTGCAGATGGAGCTGGCGTCCCAAGGCGCCTCGAGGCCTGCAGGAAAAGCCCGGGCCTGCCTGGACGACTGATTGAATTTGGGCCTAATTTCTGCCACTCGGGCCCGTGAGCAGGCTGTAAAGATCCCGCTGCAACCCGCAGATTAGAGCCCCACATGGTGCCTTACAAATCACTCCCACAGCATGACTGCATGTGCGACTGTGTGCGTCTGCCGCAAGAACATTAGATTAATTAACACTTCTGTGTTTGGCACAATTGGAGCTGCAAATGTTAGCATAGTGATTAGGTTTATCTGGCATTTATGTGATAAATTGTAGGTTTAGGACACGCACACAACTGTGCCGGAATTAAGTGTGACGCATAACAGTTAAACGTGCAAGTTGGTGCATCTCTTTATTCTTGTGAAAATAGCTTGGTGTTTTCACAGGTGGCGTGTGCGGATGAGTCAATGTTTGGATCGGGAGGCGGCTGTGTGCACGTCCTTGCTTTTATATCTGTATGGGGGAGAGGATTTCTCTTCAAATCTTGCATCTCATTTGGGCTGGCAGAACTTGTGCTGCAGAATGCTGTTTTCTCCCTTGAAAGGCCGGACACAGATCATTTAGCTTAGGATTTGCTATGCAGCCTCATAAGAAGCCATGATAGGCCCTCTGACAATACAGTAAATTAGCTCATCGCTGCATCTTCTTATAGCCGTGACTAGAGGTCTGCGCCTAAGACGAAATAATTATGTCAGATTAATCCATTATTATCCAAATGTTGTCTGTCGGAAAGAGTTGAGATGCACTGGGCTCTGTATATAATGCACTGCTCTGCTAGTGGTTCATTCTTTAGGTCAATGAGAAATAAGACACTCTGTGATAACAAAAAGGAACAATCTGCTTAAAATCTCCAATTTTGTATTCATGTACACACACACACACTATTTATTTTCTATTTAATTTTTATTGATATATTCTTAATAGCATTTAAATTATTTATTAAATAGATGTTTTATAAACTTTATTTAGTTTTCTGATAAAAACAAACATGAGGTCCAAAAAGGGGAACAACAGTACAGTACAATCCAATATACATTAACAGGAGGAAACAAAATAATGTAATAGTTGTTAGCGATGAATATACCTGATATGTTAAATACTAAAAGGTTAGTCAAATCAAAAGATTATATTTATTAAAATTTTGAATTGGCTTATATTTTTAGATTTAAAGGTGACATATCATGAAAATCTGAATTTTCCAGGTTTTAAGTGTTATAATCAGGTCCCTGGTGCATCTACCAACCAAGGAAACGTAAAAAGGATTAACCCAGTAACTTTGTTTTGGTAAGCCTTTTACTGCAAGTGTCTGAAAAAATGAGAGCGTCTGATTTCGCTCCCCTAGTGACGTTGCAAAGGGATCTCATTATAATATTACTGCCCCTTAATCTGTAAGTTTGCACCCAAGGCGCCGTCATTTGATTTCGCACGCGACAAAGGTGTACCAGTTCTAATGAAAGTTTGAGCAAAACATGCTGCTTGCTAACTGTTCTGTCTTTGGCTGCACAGATGAGCACAGAACACTATTTAGAGTCCCAGCCTCAAAGCAGACAACAGAGCAGTGGATTTATTGATTTATTTACTGTATATTGCTGCTGCTACACAGATCTAAAATAAACATGCGATTTATTTCCCAGCTGATTACCTTCACAGACAAAACCGACTGTTTTTGTAACTCATGTGTTTTTAACGTAAACTTGTGTATGAGTGAGAACTTGTTTAGTACTCACATGCTGTGACAGCCGCTTTCTGTCCGTGTGCTTCAGATGTGCACTCAGAAAACCATATAAGAAGTTTAAACTAATATGGTTCAAAACGCATGATTTCAGCACGATAAACATGATAATCAAAACCAAAACAGATGTTTTTAGCAGGTACGATCTGTAATGGCAGCAGGGGGGCGGGGAACAGCAGCTCATTTGCATTTAAATAGACAGGCACGAAAAACAGCGTGTTTCTGCTTCCACTCAAAATAGGCATTTTCAAAATGATATAATAAATGATCTGTGGAGTATTTTGAGCTGAAACTTCACAGATACATTCTGGGGACACCTGAGACTTATATTACATATTGTAAAAAGGGGCATAATATGTCTCCTTTAAATTTTGTTTCAATTTTAGTAATTTTATGTGCTTTTGTCATTTTTATTAGTTTTATGAAGTTTTTTTTTTAAGTTTTGGTTGTTCATCTAATATTTATATTTGCTCTTTATTTCAATGAATGAAAATATATTTTAATAGTCTTACTTAACAAAAACAATACTGTTTCATATGGTTATGCCATTTTAATTTATGCCATTTTCGAAAAATGTTTTGATAAATGTCATGTGGTCAAGTAAAATGTAAGAAAGATGTACACTTACTTGTAATTATTAATGCACACTTACTAATAATTATTATTTTTTTTAAAGTATTTAAATATATTTTTCAAGATATAAAAAATTAAAATATCATTTTGTTGCACCACATTATCCACCTGTACCACAAGTTTTCAAGTATAAATAATATTAACAAATATATATATTTTTTTCTACAAAATAACAATAAAAGATTATGCAATGGCAAAAAATGACATGTCAGTCATGGCAGTGACCCCAATGCAAATGTATAAGTATGGCAATCACTGCGTATATGACTTTTGCGTTGTTACAAGTAGCATGTTGGTTGTAATCATAGAGCCTAAGAACTAAATTACTGTGCTAGAACCGCATTTTAAGTGTGCTAGATGAGTTAGGGGTTATCTCGAGTCCTACTGAGACTGCGATGTTCTTCCATCATGCGTGCCGTGAATGTGGAATAGAACAGATAGAACAGATTTCAGTGCTAACTGTATCAGTGCATCTGTGGATCAATGCTTGCATTTAATGAGCGAATTATCCCTGCAAACATTTCTAATAGCCGCATTCATAATTTCTCCTCTCATTTTTTAAGCAATTAGGCCATTTTAAAGATAGTCTTATCGATCTGACAATTTTTGCTTTCTTTTATTTGATAAAAGGCAATTAGCTTATCGGTGCAAAGCATGCCACCATATGACAATCTGATAGATGGATACCCCACAAAACACAATGCAGCCATCACGTCTTCACTGTCAGTGACAGGGCTTCTATTACAGCTACAAAAACATCCGCATCAATCATTGCCTCAGCACCTTTTGAAACAATGGGCCTGGGACTCGCTGGAAATGGCAAATCAGTAATTGCAGCCTCATTGTCAGGCGGGGACAAAACAGGGTCTCATTCGAAAACTCCCACCTCACTGTTTTTCGAGCTGATAAAGTCAATCCAACCGCTGGCATAACTAATAATGCATAATCACGGCTATTAGAGACAACCGCTAAGTAAAAGGCTGAGGATACAAGACGAATCCCGCTAGAATAACTCTCTGGAAAGGTGAGATGTCTGGCTGTTGTCTTGATGAGGGTGCTCTACGACGGAGTTATTCACGTCCCGTTCCACATTCGCAGAACGTCTGAGTAGCTTTGTGAATGTGTGGTTTAAAGGAGTTAATTGATAAGGAGACTGAAGGAGGCTAATGAAAAGCACTTTGATGGCTCTCATTCGGAATGCTCCGTTACTCTGCTGTAACCTCCGGCCTCTCTTGCAGTAGCAATTATCAAAAGCATGTAACCCGGTGAGAGCCATCTGCAGCCTCTAGGAGTGTAATCTTCATGAAATAGATTCAGATTCAGAGCTCCAAATGAAAGCCACAATGTTGTCCAAAAGTGTGAACTTTCAAGAGTTTTCATTGTTTTGTTTGGAGTTTTTTTCTACGTACAGTCCAGGTAAAGAAGATCCAACTTATCCAACATCACACTACGGTGGGCTGGACTGATCACAGAAATAAATTGGTTGACTTGGCAAAAATATAAATGTCATACTTTAAGATGCACAAGATCCATCAGTTTATCTGTAGAGCCTTCATACGACATCAAGACCAACATATACACTACTACAAAAGTTTGGGGTCAGTAAGAAATGTAA
>NW_015539837.1:297899-309533 GCF_001515605.1 Sinocyclocheilus anshuiensis | reverse complement strand
AAATACTGTGCTAGAACCGAATTTTAAGTGCGCTAGACAAGTTAGGGGTTATCTCAAGTCCTATTGAGACCGTGATGTTCTTCCATTACACGTGCTGTGAATGTAGAATTGAAGCGCTGGCGTGTAGAACAGATTTCAGTGCTAACTGTATCAGTGCATCTGTGGATCAATGCTTGCATTTAATGAGCGAATTATCCCTGCAAACATTTCTAATAGCCGCATTCATAATTTCTCCTCTCATTTTTTAAGCAATTAGGCCATTTTAAAGATAGTCTTATCGATCTGACAATTTTTGCTTTCTTTTATTTGATAAAAGGCAATTAGCTTATCGGTGCAAAGCATGCCACCATATGACAATCTGATAGATGGATACCCCACAAAACACAATGCAGCCATCACGTCTTCACTGTCAGTGACAGGGCTTCTATTACAGCTACAAAAACATCCGCATCAATCATTGCCTCAGCACCTTTTGAAACAATGGGCCTGGGACTCGCTGGAAATGGCAAATCAGTAATTGCAGCCTCATTGTCAGGCGGGGACAAAACAGGGTCTCATTCGAAAACTCCCACCTCACTGTTTTTCGAGCTGATAAAGTCAATCCAACCGCTGGAATAATGCATAATGCATAATCACGGCTATTAGAGACAACCGCTAAGTAAAAGGCTGAGGATACAAGACGCTAGAATAAAGAATAACTCTCTGGAAAGGTGAGATGTCTGGCTGTTGTCTTGATGAGGGTGCTCTACGACGGAGTTATTCACGTCCCGTTCCACATTCGCAGAACGTCTGAGTAGCTTTGTGAATGTGTGGTTTAAAGGAGTTAATTGATAAGGAGACTGAAGGAGGCTAATGAAAAGCACTTTGATGGCTCTCATTCGGAATGCTCCGTTACTCTGCTGTAACCTCCGGCCTCTCTTGCAGTAGCAATTATCAAAAGCATGTAACCCGGTGAGAGCCATCTGCAGCCTCTAGGAGTGTAATCTTCATGAAATAGATTCAGATTCAGAGCTCCAAATGAAAGCCACAATGTTGTCCAAAAGTGTGAACTTTCAAGAGTTTTCATTGTTTTGTTTGGAGTTTTTTTCTACGTACAGTCCAGGTAAAGAAGATCCAACTTATCCAACATCACACTACGGTGGGCTGGACTGATCACAGAAATAAATTGGTTGACTTGGCAAAAATATAAATGTCATACTTTAAGATGCACAAGATCCATCAGTTTATCTGTAGAGCCTTCATACGACATCAAGACCAACATATACACTACTACAAAAGTTTGGGGTCAGTAAGAAATGTAACAGTGACAAAAGATTTCCATTTTAAATAAATGCAGTTCTTTTGAACTTTCTATTCATAAAAGAATCCTGAAAAAAAATCACTGTTTCCACAAAAATATTAAGCAGCACAACTCTTTTCAACATTAATAATAATAAATGTTTCTTGAGCACCAAATCAGCATATTACAATGATTTCCGAAAGATCATGTGACACTAGAGTAATGGCTGCCAAAAATTCAGCTTTGCCATCACAGGAATAAATTACATTTTAAAAGATATTAAAACAAAAATGGTTATTTTGAATTTTATTAATATTTCACAACATTACTGTTTTTACTGTATTTTTGATCAAATAAATGCAGCCCTAGTAAGCATAAGAGACTACTTAAAAAAAAAAAACATTTAAAAAATCTCACTGACACCAAATTTTGAATGCTAGCGTACACACATAATTTAATAATAAAAACCTGTTCAAATGAGTAAAGGAGTCACTCTGAATGAGCTAATAAATTCACTCACCCTCTATCTAGACGTATACAGAGGGCACAACCAACATATCAAATAAACATAAGAGAAGTCAAAGCATCAGAAAAGCCTGGCATCATTTATCTTTAACCATATGCGTTAACATGTTCAATAACTCAATAACAAAAAATACTGATGAATGTTCTTTGAGATGTTGTGCCTTGGGATTACTTTAATCAGCATGACATATGTTCTCAACTCCCTGGATGTTTCTTCTACATAAAGTCTTTCACAAGGGCAAAGAATAGCATAGATGACACTGCATGAATTACAAATGACAACACTTTTTTATTGCACATACATTTTTATCACTTGCAAGGTGTGAGAAATGTTTTAACTTTTTCATTCATCAGTTCTGACTGAACAAATCACAAGAAAAGTTAGTCAAACTTAAACTGGGGCTTTTCACTGTTTGTTTCACTCCACTTGCCTGTTTTCTTTATGTTACGGACTGAAGTGTTTATGTTTTCTCTCAAAGGAACATATGAATCAGCAAATGAGGAACAAAAAACCTGGAGTGGAGTAATTTCAGAACACTTGGCTGGAATATATTCTATTTCCGTCTATGCGTTGCTTAGGGCCATGCAAAGACTGATTGTTTGGCTTGTTTTAGAAATTTTTTTTTGTGTACAATGTACAAACTAACTGGCCAATTTGTATGAAAGTTTTTCATCTGAAGTTACTGAACTTCTTGCCTATAGAGCTGCTGTGTAAACAAGCAAGAGTACTGATATTCAGTGATGTGATTTTGCTTCACGTTGGACTGATAACAATGCAATCTTTTAAAAACAGGCCCTGACTGGCAGACAAATTCCTATTCCTTTTTTTTTTTTTTAGGAATACCATGTCATTTTTTGGTAGTACCTCAGGCTGCATGCACCTCCTGCACAAACGTGGGCCAGCTTTTTTATGTGGAGAGAAGCTCAGACATTATATTGAGTGTAAAACTTAACAAAAGCCTTGTTTTTTTTCTCCTCCTTTGTGTTTTCATACTTCACCATGATGATAGAAGATTTCAGACTGTTGTGAAACCTGGCTGAGAATTGATTTACAGAGGAGTCAATTCTCGCAAGGTCCCTTATCCTCCCCTCCCTCTCTTATTCTTTCTCCTTTCTTTTCTCCTGCCGTCTTTCTCTCTTGCTTTTTTCTTTCTCATTGACTTTCTCACTGCTGTTCTTCCAGTACCGCATGACAGGTGTTGACGGGTTTTCTGGTCTAACTAAAACCCGCGTGTGGATACAATCAATAATCATACCTCTACTTCATTCCTCATGTTCAACTTTGTTATAGAAACAATAAAAACAATTAATTCAAAATGGAGAAACTTAATCGGTTCTGTGCAATTGTGCGAAAACATTTAGCTACAACAAATTTTTGTATGTTTTTCTCAAGATTTATAAAAATACAAAGGCCAGCTAGCTAGCTAGATAGATAGATAGATAGATGGATAGATGGATAGATGGATAGATGGATGATAGATAGAATCAGAAATATTGTCCAATACATTTATTTAAATATTTTAAAATAAATAGATAAAAATAAATAAATAATGATAAGATATATAAACACATAATAACTCGCTCATAAGTCACTTGATAAAAACAGCTGCTAAATGACAAAATGTAACTGTAAATAAATCAACATACACTTAGCCATTAACATATTCTGTTGAACAAATGTTTAAACAATTTAAGTCAGTTCAAAGCGCATAAATATCTTTAAATTGTGTTTTTATTTTCTCCAGAAGATGTTCACAATTGCCACTTATTTACATTAATAAGAAACAGATTTACCAAGCGATAGCGAGCTGCCAGCTACTATGAAATGTGCCACTATTCATGTAAGCAGTTGGTTAATGTGAAATCAAATATTGCAGCGTATGGGCAACTGGCTGTCAGGAAGTCGCTGTGAAAGTAATTGATGGTTATTGTTTTTTGATATTAATCATATCGGCAGATTTGAAAATTCAGCCAGCTGTCTGTGTTTACGAGCTGACTTCAGAGTGCAGAGGGAAGGCATCAGTGGGGGTTTACATGATTTAGAGGTTGAACAATACTAATTTGCCATCAAAGCTAATCAAAGGTAATTTTGGAAGCTGACGAATCTGTGTGTACACTGTTTTATGGGGAACTTTTGTCTTTTTTTTTTTTTTTTTTGAGTGATACTGTACAGTGACCTTGCCAACATATGCTATTAACTCTGTCCAACTAGTCTAATGTTTATTTCAATCTCAGGCATCCATTGTTGCACATGCAATTTTAATTCACCTGCTCTCCAAGTCTGATTGTAACAGGATGTTTATGTTTCTATGAACAAGGTGTGTTCAATCGCGTTTGTCCTCGCTGGGGTCAGAACAAGTGTATGATAGTAAAGTAGAGTAGAGATGAAAGCTGCATGCCAAAGCTCTTTGGCAACAGATGGATGAAAAACATGAAACTGTCGTGACACAAAATGAAAAAAAGTGTTTCTTTACAAACAGACATAGACAAAGAGAATTCAATTCAACCTTTGTTATCATAGTGTTCCTTTATATCTGGACTCTGAAAAAAAAACTCCTACACAGAGGTTCATTTGTTTGTCATCAGCCGAAGCAGAATTGTGGGTCTGTGCTCACAGGAGGGAAAAAAGATTACAGTTTTGATTCCCCAGTCTATAATTGATCTGTGTATTCAATAAACAGAGAGGGTTATTACTATCCATAAAATGAGTTTTTCACCATCTTCAATAAACAAACCAATAAGACTCTGCTTGGAAATATGATACACTGTTATTGTACAGCACATATTCATGTCCTCATTTCTTTCTTTCTTTCTTTCTTTCTTTCTTTCTTTCTTTCTTTCTTTCTGTTCTCTGAGAGTGGCTGCTAGCTGCTTCTTATCTCATTTCTTCGTAAATTTTTGATGAAGAATCTTTTAAGTTCCCTACAAATTGAATAAATATGAGAAAACGTACAGTCAGTCTGTTATTATCGCAAAATCAACCCGGACAGGGTGATCAGGATATATATTTATCCCTGAACTCAAGGGGTTTATTTGATCTTACTGGATATTATCTCACTTAACATGGCTACTTACCAAAGAAAGTACTTATTTACATTGAAATTATTACAAACATTTATATATTTCCCACAGGGATTTAAAAAAAAGTCTTCATTAAAGCATTATAAGCCCTGAACCAAGCTAACCAGTTACAAGGTGAATAACATTATTAAAAATTTTGAATTGATGCAAAAACTGGACAAAAAGACAAAAGGTACAAGATTGTGTACCTGATGGCTATACTGAGGAAAGAACTACAATCCCATGAAGCACTGCAAATGACAATTGAGTTAAAAATGATAGATAGATAAACAAAAAACTATTTATTTTAAGTTGTTAATTATATCTACAGAAAAAATATATTTACATTTTTTCACAATGTTTGTGTTTAAGTATTTTGAGAGTGTAGGGAGAAGGCTCTTTTGATGTGATTTTCTCACAGCAGCTCTCTGATTGTTGGAATTTTTGTGCAGCATCATGGGTAATGTAGTTTTCGACTACAAATACTGCTGTTAAACATTCTTTTTTTATAAAGTAAGTTGAAATAATGTGAACAGATGACTTCAACAATGCATCAATCAACAATCTCGAAGCTCACAACAGGTCTGTCTTTAAAGTTTTATAAGTTATCCTCAAAAAATCTATTTCCCTATGCAGAAAATGAATGAAGTTTTTACTTCCGAAACCTGACTGTTGCACTCTATTGGGAAATATCCGACCACTGCAGGGCACGATGACTGATCAGAATCAAGCATTACAAAAAACAAACTAATTTAACAAACATCTAAAACAACATTATCAAAAATCTGCTGATCCATTTTTCATTACAGCACAAACAATTTCAAAGAACTTGGCCTCTTTCTTAACTGGAGCATCATAATGCCTGCAGTGGTTTAATTACTTTCTTATTGCTGCAACACATAGAGCTAATGAATCCGAGCAGTTTAATTTTCATAATTTTTCAACGTTCTACAAATATTAAATGCTAGACTGATGAGGGATACGTAATGAGGACTAACCATTTATTCCGTAACTGCTCTCTGCAGTACAATGTACTATCTGCATACTTAATCTTCTTGATATTAAACATAATAAGGGAAACAACAGAACCCCAGAAAGTTATTAAGAGGATATATGCATGCACTTATTTGTTGTTCATCTCCCATCCTCACCCTTGAGGTTTGATTTTTACCATATTGTTAATCAGACATCAAGAAAATGTATACCAGCCTACACAAATACAGCCTCCAGGTAGTTATACTTTCATTGGATTACAAAGTCAAACAAGAATATCTGTCATGTACGCAGTCTAGCATTGATATATTTCTCGCCATATTCTTGACTCTTCAGGGAATGTCAAACACCTTTCACAATTAAAGAAAATGAAGGGGAGCAAATCAAACACATCTAGGAATCGATGTCAATACCTACAGTAGAATGAACTAAGTAGAGTAGAGATGAAAGCTGCATGCCAAAGCTCTTTGGCAACAGATGGATGAAAAACATGAAACAGTCGTGACACAAAATTAAAAAACAAGTGTTTCTTTACAAACAGACATAGACAAAGATAATTCAATTCAACCTTTGTTATCATAGTGTTCTTTTATATCTGGACTGTGAAAAAAAATCATACACAGAGGTTCATTTGTTTGTCAAAAAGCCGAAGCAGAATTGTGGGTCTGTGCTCACAGAAGAGAAAAAAGATTACAGTTTTGATTCCCCAGTCTATAATTGATCTGTGTATTTAATAAACAGAGAGGGTTATTACTATCCATAAAATGAGTTTTTCACCATCTTCAATAAACAAACCAATAAGACTCTGCTTGGAAATATGATACACTGTTATTGTACAGCACATATTCATGTCCTCATTTCTTTCTTTCTTTCTTTCTTTCTTTCTTTCTTTCTTTCTTTCTTTCTTTCTTTCTTTCTTTCTTTCTTTCTTTCTTTCTTTCTTTCTTTCTTTCTTTCTTTCTTTCTTTCTTTCTTTCTTTCTTTCTTTCTTTCTTTCTTTCTTTCTTTCTTTCTTTCTTTCTTTCTTTCTTTCTTTCTTTCTTTCTTTCTTTCTTTCTTTCTTTCTTTCTGTTCTCTGAGAGTGGCTGCTAGCTGCTTCTTATCTCATTTCTTCGTAAATTTTTGATGAAGAATCTTTTAAGTTCCCTACAAATTGAATAAATATGAGAAAACGTACAGTCAGTCTGTTATTATCGCAAAATCAACCCGGACAGGGTGATCAGGATATATATTTATCCCTGAACTCAAGGGGTTTATTTGATCTTACTGGATATTATCTCACTTAACATGGCTACTTACCAAAGAAAGTACTTATTTACATTGAAATTATTACAAACATTTATATATTTCCCACAGGGATTTAAAAAAAAGTCTTCATTAAAGCATTATAAGCCCTGAACCAAGCTAACCAGTTACAAGGTGAATAACATTATTAAAAATTTTGAATTGATGCAAAAACTGGACAAAAAGACAAAAGGTACAAGATTGTGTACCTGATGGCTATACTGAGGAAAGAACTACAATCCCATGAAGCACTGCAAATGACAATTGAGTTAAAAATGATAGATAGATAAACAAAAAACTATTTATTTTAAGTTGTTAATTATATCTACAGAAAAAATATATTTACATTTTTTCACAATGTTTGTGTTTAAGTATTTTGAGAGTGTAGGGAGAAGGCTCTTTTGATGTGATTTTCTCACAGCAGCTCTCTGATTGTTGGAATTTTTGTGCAGCATCATGGGTAATGTAGTTTTCGACTACAAATACTGCTGTTAAACATTCTTTTTTTATAAAGTAAGTTGAAATAATGTGAACAGATGACTTCAACAATGCATCAATCAACAATCTCGAAGCTCACAACAGGTCTGTCTTTAAAGTTTTATAAGTTATCCTCAAAAAATCTATTTCCCTATGCAGAAAATGAATGAAGTTTTTACTTCCGAAACCTGACTGTTGCACTCTATTGGGAAATATCCGACCACTGCAGGGCACGATGACTGATCAGAATCAAGCATTACAAAAAACAAACTAATTTAACAAACATCTAAAACAACATTATCAAAAATCTGCTGATCCATTTTTCATTACAGCACAAACAATTTCAAAGAACTTGGCCTCTTTCTTAACTGGAGCATCATAATGCCTGCAGTGGTTTAATTACTTTCTTATTGCTGCAACACATAGAGCTAATGAATCCGAGCAGTTTAATTTTCATAATTTTTCAACGTTCTACAAATATTAAATGCTAGACTGATGAGGGATACGTAATGAGGACTAACCATTTATTCCGTAACTGCTCTCTGCAGTACAATGTACTATCTGCATACTTAATCTTCTTGATATTAAACATAATAAGGGAAACAACAGAACCCCAGAAAGTTATTAAGAGGATATATGCATGCACTTATTTGTTGTTCATCTCCCATCCTCACCCTTGAGGTTTGATTTTTACCATATTGTTAATCAGACATCAAGAAAATGTATACCAGCCTACACAAATACAGCCTCCAGGTAGTTATACTTTCATTGGATTACAAAGTCAAACAAGAATATCTGTCATGTACGCAGTCTAGCATTGATATATTTCTCGCCATATTCTTGACTCTTCAGGGAATGTCAAACACCTTTCACAATTAAAGAAAATGAAGGGGAGCAAATCAAACACATCTAGGAATCGATGTCAATACCTACAGTAGAATGAACTCAATTTCTTGATATTACAAAAAACTTTGCCCACATGAATGCATAGCTCCATACTCACAAAAATGCATGCATTTTGCAGCTATTTTAAGACTTCACTGATGCCCTTGTATCTTGCTAATGAATTGTGTTCATGCAATTAGAGGTCACACATTTTAGAAGCAATTGCAAACCACACATAAGGTGTTTACAACGATGGTTTTCGAAGCATGCAAAAATCCCACTTACAGCTTCCCAACTTAGCCGACATGTTTTACAGTACTTTCTCCACAGCAACATCAAAACTCTTTTCTATAATGAGAACAGAGATGTAATTTGACAGAAACACACATAGCTCCGTCAAAGCACTATTTCAACTGAATGCCAAAACAATGAAGTGTTTAAGTGCAGTGACCAAGCATGTACTTCTATTGCGATCATGAACCAGCTTTTATCTCCTCGGTAAATCCCTGCCTACGGGCACTGAAGGATTTGGCTTCTGCCTCTTCTGTAATGAGCTCTGTGTCTGTACATACAAAACAGTCCTTTTGCTCAATACTGGAGCTGCGGCTCTCGCTCTTTTCACCCTCTCTCAGAACCTCATTTTGAGCTCACAGTTTGATCTGTTTCAAATGAATGCTTATTTAAAAGTGAGTATTTTGGAGAACGCTTTGTCTAATACCTCATGAATGCTCTGACGTCCCGCGGTGCAATACAACATCGGCCATTGTCAAGCATTAATTAACAGTGATGACTCACAGCCCACATTATGATGTCAAAAAGTAATACAATATAATTGTGTCATAAAATAGTTAAAGCCCTGTTTCTCTAAGCTGCAGTCATGGTGTAAGTCTCCTAATAAGCAACTGCCAGCTTTAAGGATAAATTTCCATTATAATCATGGTATATTAATTTACATTATACATAATTAAATACGCAACTCAAGTCAGTTTATGTCTGGTTTTTACTTCACCACCTGTATGATGTTATGTACAACTGCAAATGAATTCACAATAATGTCCTAGATTTGGCTCAACTCGTTTTGAAGAACCAAGGTAATCAAGTGCTTTCATCTTCAAAGGATGCATACAGATGCTTTATGTGTCAAAATCTAATTAATTTTCTTTTTAAAGCCCATAGGCATCAGTAATGTCTGGAGCATGGATTTAGAGCGCGCCACAATCCTCAAAAACAACATAAGAAGACCTTTATTTATTAGTTATGCTATGATTCTGCAAAATGAGCTATTACAGCTTGTGATAAATTCACCATTGAAGTATTACAGCTGAATCAAAACTATTAAACTAATTAAACACTCCAAGACTGTTATTGCATGCTGAGCTTAATTAAAGTATTTTCATTATTTTAAATGCACAAAAGCTCAGGCAGTGAGGAGACAAATATGGAAGTTGCAAGATTGCAGTGATGAGAGGAATGCTCTAGTTTTGCCATAAACACAAAAATTGCTTCCAGTTTGTTCTCATTCCCTGGAGGAAGAGATACTAAGATTGTGCTTTAAATACATTGATCCTAATTACTTTGACATGGAATATCAGTGTCAATGCAAAATGCAGAGAAAAAGTATTATTCCAGTTTTATTTGCTCCATTTTAAGGCAAGCTCATATATTACTTATTTCATAAATGCATATATCAAACTGAAACAAATGTAATATAATGTTCTCAGAACTGTGGCTGGCAAGGCTCTCTCAATATTATATAAACAAACATTCTTCAAGTAACATTAATAGAATGTTCATTTAAATTGATCTGGTCTTTAATAAAATGTTTGCACAAAATATTATTTACTGAAATGCTTTAGTTGAACATTCGACTAACATTTCTTAAATGTTACTACTTAATGTTACCACTTAAACATTGAAAAGAGGACATTGAAATGTAACGTTACCATAATGTTTGCAAAATTCTAAAATGGAATATCTCCTTGAAGTTTGCATAACCAAGAATAATTGACTTTAGAGAACATTCAGAAATATGTTCTTAGATCATATTTTTGTTAGCCGGGCATGAGGAACTTAACACTTTAGGTTACGCCTTGCACTTAACGCCAAGATGATGATGATGGGTAACTTTAATGAGAACCTATTGTCTGAACGGGCTATAGGTGAGTGATGTTTTCCACTAACAAATGGCTAGTTAGCGTTATTTATAGTCACAATTGATTTAGAGTTTGAGGCATTTCTTTGTTTTGGTATCGTACACCGTAGCTGTGAGTGTGTTTGAAAGATCAGGGTTGGAGTAGGATTACTTTCAAGCGACGTCCCTGGAGTCGAGTCTAAACAGAAGCTGCACAGCTGTACATACACACACACAGAAATGCACTCCGCCCCATACAGCAAGAGATAGCTAGCTGGATGACAACAATGTATCCTATGCAAAGAGTGCTTATTTTTTAGCCCATCCTAAAAATATCTGGCCTATAAATATCTTAACCTATGGTTAAATATATTTTTAACAGATTGTGTGCGGTTGAGCTGAATTTCAGGGTAATGAGGCAGCGAGTTGGTTTGTAAATTTCTGGGTTTATCTATTTAATGTTCTGATACTAGGTTTTTATGGGAAATGTTTTATGTAATACATACAGTTCAAAAGTGATTCATAAATGGTTTGTAGAATTTATGGCAGATTTGTTTGTTATCGTTCTGCACATGCTGCAGCCATGAGGAGCTTAGAGCTCCACACATTTTGCCTGCAAAAAATAAAGAATAAATAAAAGTACTTAAGAGATAGCTGGTGATAGTGAATATGGAAGGAAAACGCTGATGTAGAAAGTGCATGAACGAGGCTTACTTTCAGCTTACCATTAGCATGCATTAACATCTTTTAACAGTTTTTTTCTACTTTGGCCGGATTTGGCCACCCACATGTTGGCCTCAAACATGAACTGGCTATTTCTCCAACAACATCACTTGTTTTAAACATAAATAAGTTTTGGAACCGAGAACCATCTCATTAAAAAAAATACCACAAATCGAATCATTCCTTTAAAGGAGACATATTATGCCCCTTTTTACAATATGTATTATAAGTCTCTGGTGTCCCCAGAATGTGTCTGTGAAGTTTCAGCTCAAAATAC
>NW_015539837.1:294089-296701 GCF_001515605.1 Sinocyclocheilus anshuiensis | reverse complement strand
GTATACTTTTATATACTAGAAAGTGGGCCAATTTAGTCCCAAGGAGTATTGAAATAGTACACTTACAAGTATACTACTAGTACACTGATATTTGTATACTTACAACATAAAGTATACTTAAAATATACTTGAACTTTACTTAAGTATACTTACTAAAATAAACTTGAAGTATACTACTTTTTGGTAAGGGTACTCTTCATTCTTTATGACAAAGTGAATTACAGAATGTACAACGTTTTTAAAATGTATCAATTGCGGTGTACAGCGTTTATTATGAGGGGGTAGAATCCACAGCTCAGTACTCACTACTCAATACTCATGAGTACTTTTAAATAGGCTACTCTTTTACTCTTACTCAAGTAGTTTTTTGGACAAGTACTTTTACTCTACTCACACTACATTTTTTGGAAGGTAATGGTACTTTTACTTGAGTATATTTTTTCAGTACTCTTTCCACCACTGCTTATGATATATGGTTTTCTGAGTGCACACAGAAAGCAGCTGTCACACGGCATGTGAGTACTAAACTAAGTTCCTTATTCACACACGAGTTACAAAAACAGTCGGTTATGTCTGTGAAGGTAAACAGCTAGGAAATAAATCACATGTTTATTTTAGATCTGTGTGGCAGCAGCAATATACAGTAAATATATGAAAAAAAAAATTTCTCCTGCTCATTGTGTTACTGTTTGTACAGCACTATGGCCAACATTGTTGTTTTATTCAGTGCTTTAGAAATAAATTTGAATTTAAATTTAAATAAATCAATAAATCCACTGCTGTCTTGTCTCCTCTGAGGCTGGGACTCTATATAGTGTTCTGTGCTCGTCTGTGCAGCCAAAGACAAAACAGTTAGCATGTTTTGCTCAAACTTTCGCCATGGCATTAGATCTGGTACACCATTGTCGCTTGCGAAATCACAATGACGGCGCCATGGGTGGAAACTTACAGATTAAGGTGCGGTAATATTATAATGAGATCCCTTTGCCACGTCACCAAGGGAGCGAAATCAGAAGAGCTGGTTTTTTCAGACGCTTGCAGAAAAAGGCTTACCAAAACAAAGTTATTGGGTTAATCTTTTTCACGTTTCCTTGGTTGGTAGACTTAAAACCTGGAAAAGTCAGATTTTCATGATATGTCACCTTTAATGGTTCTCGTACGTGCATTGTTTCACAGATGCAGATGAACACCAAATATTCTGAAAGTGTTCAGTGAATTATTTAGCACAAAACATGCAGATTATTGTTGGTGAATCAAAACATACAGCGTGACTACTGACTAGTGAAGTCTGATTCCCGAGCTAATATGACTCTTTTGAGCAGGTTCTTATTAATGAATGAAACACATGCAATGCAATTAGAGCATCCCAATTCAGTACGAATGACTCTTATGAGACAGTCCTTTTTAGCAAATCACAAACACTTCTTAGTTGGAGCAGTTTCTCAATTAATGCAACACACTCACTAAATCAACTCACTTTCTGAACCTTCGTACATGAAGTAAAAAATTAAACCATTTTAAATCATGTAATATTGTTGTCTGTAATTAAAATAAAGATGAAATAAAAGAAAATATGAATATTAACTAAATGAACAACTTAAAAGGGGACATCAGATGCAAAATTCACTTTTATATGGCGTTTGCACATAAATGTGTTGGCAGTGTGTGTACACAACCACCATATAATGATAAAAATCCACCCAGTTTTTTTTTTTAACATCCCTATAAATCATCCCTCTTTCTCAGATCAACCCGTTCACAGATTCTTGGCAGTGTGATGTACTTTTGGCAGGCCCCTCCCGTGATTGTTTGACGAACAGTGCCGTTTTAGCACAGACCCGCCCTGAGTGAGCTGTGTTATCAGTCCGCCATTGTTTTAACGCCGGAGCAGGTTTTGAAAAGAATGGCTCCTAAGCGATTGAGGTGTTTTGTTGCTGGATGTAATAATGAACATAGCATTCGTCATTTACTCCCGACATCTGAGCTGCTGAAGACACAGTGGATTTTTTTTTTGTTTGAAGGGAATCGCCCCCCGATCTACCTAAATGCGTCTATGTTCACACGAATCATTCGTGATCCAGCTTCACCTCCAGAAGAAGTAAGAATAAGTTTTTTTTTTTAAATGAATCTTTGCAAATTGCCTTTCCTAATAATGTGCTAGTTAGCAAGTTCCATGACGAATGAGGCTAAACTAACAGTCTCTCATAGAGCGGCTTGTCACCCCACAGAAGAGAGGGGCGGGGTGAGCAGAGCTCATTAGCATTTAAAGGGGCATGCACCGAAACGGGTTGCTGTGAACAGAGCTAAAGGTAAAAAGGGTATTGTTTTACACTATGAGAAATTTTAACTAAAGTATGACTTTTTATTAAGAACCTAAAGAATCATACCAACTTATAGAAAATGGGCATCTGATGCAGTGTTGCCAACTGCTTTCAGTTGAAAGTAGCTAAAACTGGTAGCTAAATGTCACTAGATGACATCACAATGGCAAATTCACTGATCTATATAAAGATGAACGTAGATCAGTGGGCAAGATGAGAACGTAGATAATGTTTGTCCAAGCAGTTGCTATATTTGTCCCTAAACTTTTGAAAAAAGTCTCAAAAGGGGCG
>NW_015539837.1:245167-291777 GCF_001515605.1 Sinocyclocheilus anshuiensis | reverse complement strand
ACACAGTGGATTACATTGTTTCTGAAGGGAATGCGCCCCTGATCTACCTAAATGCGTCTATGTTCACACGAATCATTCGTGATCCAGCAGAAGAAGTAGAAGAAGTAAGAATAAGTTTTTTTTTTTAAATGAATCTTTGCAAATTGCCTTTCCTAATGTTAGCAAGTTTAGCAAGTTCCATGACGAATGAGGCTAAACTAACAGTCTCTCATAGAGCGGCTTGTCACCCCACAGAAGAGAGGGGCGGGGTGAGCAGAGCTCATTAGCATTTAAAGGGGCATGCACCGAAACGGGTCGCTGTGAACAGAGCTGTTTTTGACAAGGTAAAAGGGGTGTTGTTTTACACTACCATTGAGAAATTTTAACCAAAGTATGTATCAACTTAAGGAAAATGGGCATCTGATGTCCCTTTTAAAGATTATGAGGGCACATGAATTAGAAAAAAAAAAAAAATTGTTTTGATATCATGATCAGTTTAAATCTGTTCAGCATAATTCCACAGTTGCTATATTTGTCCCTAAACTTTTGAAAAAAGTCTCAAAAGGGGCGGGGAAGTCGCTAAATCTAGCTACAAAGTATAAATTGGCAACACTGATCTGATGTCCCCTTTAAAAAAAACGAAAGTTGGCAACTAACCAAAATAAGTTTACGTTAAAGTACTAAAATTATTAAAACAAAAACTGAAATAAAAATACATTATATCTTTATAGAAATATTAAAAAACAATAAAAATTAATAAAGCACAAACCAAAATACTAAAAGTTTAACACTGAAATATAAAATAAAATTTCAAATATGAATAAATACTATAATATTTATTATAAAATGGTTAGTTCCATTCCTCGATTCTGATTGGTCAGCAGCTGTGTTTTATTCACGATACAGCACGGCCTCTCGTACCTTATTGCTTACATAAATAATAATAACACTGGTAACAAGATTTGATACTGTTTTAAAGTATGTTGTACTCAAGACGAGGCTTAAGACATAAATCGGGTATTTTATAAAACATTAAGGTAAATATATGATAAATTATTATTATATAAATATACGATAAATATATTTTGTTCTTTATTGTTTTATATATGTTACTGATCCCACATTTGGCAACAAAATTACATATCTGTAATTCCAAACATTTCTTACTCTTAATCAATCAATGTTAATGGGACTATTAAGAAATCACAATTGTTCAGAATCAAAGACCAAAATTTCTTAAATCTTCCTATCCCTAAACATGAGACATGTTATTCCACTGTCAAATAAGAAGCTACAGGCATAGCAGACTCGTGGCTGCATGCATGATGGAAAATAAGTGGAGGAGTCAGGAAAGCACACAGCTTTTATGTTGCATTTGTTTTCTTTGCATCTCAAGGTTGCACTATTATTCCTGCACAAACACAGCTTCTCACCGTTCATTTTGGTGAGGGCTTCTTCAATAACTACTCCTTGGAGCAATTCCATGTCATCAAAGAGCACATCATCTGTTATTGTAATGAGTCTTGACTCTAACTCAGCTCTGAATCATTAGTGGATGGATCAACTGCTCTCATCAATGTGTTCGAGCCCCAGTGGGAATGTGAGCGTGATGAGGGCCCATCCAGTGCACTGTGATTGATCATTATTTTAATCACTGCAGGCAGACAGTCACGGGGACGACGTCAACCCACCACACCATTACGGAAGAGAGAAGAAATAAATGAAATGCAGGTAGGAGGCATTATTTCGAATTAGCATCTTTGTGGATTCTCGGTCACAGTTAAAGGCTTCCCGCACCTTCCTGTAAGCACCACACTTGACGCTCTGGTCCTCCAACCTTAAATACATTCACAGCCAGTGACCACACACAAAGATGAGTCTGCTCTCTGCTCGCTCTGTGCCAAGGTCGTCTGGGTAGTATCTTGGTTTGCTTACAGACACATTTTGTGAAGGATTCCTTTCTAGAAATTCAGGCTAGATAAATAGAACATTTTTTGCACATAATGTCAATTCATTTATCATTATATGATCATTTAATGGTTTTGTTTCGAATCATTTTAATTATTTTTTTTCTGCAATAATAATGAGCTTTTCAGCTCTGTCATTGACCTGTGTTTCTGCCACATGAATAGCAGCTCTCAAACTGCTATTTTCCGTGTTTCTCTGTCTTTTATGATGCCTGCAAGCACAAACAACACAGCTTGAGTAATCAAGTCAAAGGCTTTGAGATGAACTCTTCAAAAACATACTCCCACTTCTGTGTAGGAAAAAAGGTCACATTCGATCGTGTTTCCGAATGTGTGCAGAGTAAAAGAGAATGTGCTGGAAGTCTAAAAACATTAACCCTTTCGCACGTGAGTTTAAAATATTCTAGCTGAGCCCCCAGCGTGTGGCTGGTCCCTGAAGCGTACGATCACACCGGTGTGATCAGTCTTGGCTGGTCCCTGAAGCGTACGATCACACCGGTGTGATCAGTCTTGGCTGGTCCCTGAAGCGTACGATCACACCGGTGTGATCAGTCTTGGCTGGTCCCTGAAGCGTACGATCACACCGGTGTGATCAGTCTTGGCTGGTCCCTGAAGCGTACGATCACACCGGTGTGATCGTACGCTTCAGGGACCAGCCAAGACTGATCACACCGGTGTGATCGTACGCTTCAGGGACCAGCCAAGACTGATCACACCGGTGTGATCGTACGCTTCAGGGACCAGCCAAGACTGATCACACCGGTGTGATCGTACGCGTCAAAGGGTTAAAAGCCGGTTCACTTTCTCTGTCTCTGTGGTTGAAGTGGCATATACAATATACACCCCATATTCAGAGGGATTTTTTTTTTTTTTTTACAGATTAACACCTAGATGGCCTTTGTTTTTTCCAAGCCAGTGCAGCAACACTGGTGACAGGATCTAAAGATAGTCCAGTAGTACATAGCACAGGGGCAATCTAAAAAATCAAGAGGACACTTTAGAGAGATTGTATCTAGAGAAAGCTATTGTTTCTCTCTTATCTGATATTGGAACAGTCTGGATTGCTTGCAGGTTCACAGGTTCCCATACAGAAAACTAATTTTGTTGATTTGATAAGATGAACTGCATTGACGGCATTCATTCATTGTCTATAAAAGCATCTATCTATCTATCTATCTATCTGTTTTTGATAGTAATTCATTCTGGAAAAAATGTATCATAGTTTCTACAAAGATATTATGCAATACAACACAACCCTTTTGAACACTGATAATAACAAGGAATGTTTTTCAGCACCAAATCAGAATATTAGAATGATTTTTGAATGGACTGGAGAGTCAAGTAATTTTTGTTTTGCAATAAATGTATTGATTTGTTATCACAAATCAGGTTTTTGCTTTGTCATTGTGGAGAATGGAATGTAGATTGATGCGAAAAATATATTTATTTATTATCAAATTTTCAGCTTTTTTCATCAAATATATTTGTGACCCTGGACCACATTTGTATATTTGTAGCAATAGCCAACGATACATGGGTCAAAATTATCAATACATTGTATGGGTTAAAATTATATTTTGTAAATTTCCTACCGTAAATATATCAAAACATTTCTAAGAACTTAATTTGGACAACTTTAAAGGCGATTTTCTCAATATTTTGATTTTTTTTGCATCCTCTATCTCAGCCAAATATTGTCCTATCCTAACAAACCATACATGAATGGAAAGCTTATTCATTCGGCTTTCAGATTATGTATAAATCTCAATTTTAAAAAATAAATTACCGTTATGAAGGTTCAGGATCACATTTATTTCTGCTTTTTTCAGAAAATGTTTCTTTTTCATCCAGAGAATAAATTAAATGTTAAAATACATTCAAATTCATTTCTCAGTATTACTGTTTTTAGTGTATTTTTATCAATTAATTGCACCTTTGGTGAGCATAAGAGAACTCCTTCAAAAACATTAAAAGATCTTAATTTTTGCAATGTTTTCAACAGTAGTGCATGATAGATAGATAGATAGATAGATAGATAGATAGATATTTCAATATCATATTAAATGAAAAATCTATATTGCAGTAGGAAATACAAGAATGAGTTGTATGTCTGTTGTTGGAGGCTACTTTGCTTTTCTGTATAATGGATTTATTACTTGTGCTGGTGGATCAACTGAAGGCTTTGGGTTGCCAAGCAACAGCGGTCATGTGATAAATAAACGGCGCTTGCTTCTGTAAAGGATCAGATTATTCTCCCTCAGTGTATTGTTGGAGGGGAAGAATAACTAGGGATGAGCTACAGGGCAGAAGTTGGAAAGATAATGCATTTACGAAAGTCTTTTAACTTCATGTAAATTGATACAATGTGCAACTGGGTTCTGGTGGCAATTTAACTACGTTGCATTACGGTCAATGACCAAATTTAAGATGCAGTAATTAATAACTCAAGTGTCATAACTGAACTCACAGCACTGAGGACTTTATCATCATACCAAGCCAAATGGATTGGCTCAATTATCTGAATAGGGAACAGGGACCATAAAGCAGACAGCTTGAGACGTTAAATGAAAGCCTTGACTCTGTTTCTGAATAATTCAATAGGAATTTCTCTTGAATTATCAATAATTGCACACCACCGATAGGCCTTTGAGAGGTCATTACAAAGCGCTGGGCGAAACTTAGGTTTAATATACTAGCTTTATGCACGTCTTTTGTTTTTCCTCTAATATTCCGTGTCTCGTGCTGCAATATTTTGTACAATTAAGAAGAGTAATTATTTTTCACCAACACACAGAGGACTGAATCATTTTCATTGAAATATTATTAATCATAATTCCAGTCCTGACCCAGCCTCTGAGCTGTGAAATTGTATTTCTACTTTAGCAAACAACAATAATGGATAGGAGAAAAAAGAGAGGAGAAAGAGTAAATTGTACAGCATGGTCCAAATCAACGTATAATAATTACAGCACCGCGCAGACATTGTGTCTGCGAAGGCTGTACTCAGCTGAAGTCATTTTCAATTAATCTAGATGAAAGCCATTGTGTGAAGCAACTCATGGAATTCTCTGAACTTCACAACGCTTAATAGCACACTCTCTGACACTCGGCTGTGCTGAAACTTTGGAATAGAATTGCATTTATTAAGCCAAACGCTATGAGATGTTCACACACGTTCGCTCTCTCTCTCTCTCACTAATCTGTCGAAGTGTTGAAATGAAATCGAAAAATATAAATACTGAAATAAGGACTGCAGTCAAACTCGCACAGAATACCTAAGGGAAATTCTACTGGATTCTGGGGGTTCAAATGTTTCAGTGCAAGAGATGATGCAATCATTGTGGTGGTGGCCATGATGATGAAATAGGCATAAACAATATAGCAAACAGACATATCAAGTACATGCTTGATGGATCTTTCTCTGCATTGCAGCAGTGGGAAAAAAAGTTTTTTTTTTTTCCTAGCACCAGGAGCTTCCTTTTTGCTCTGACGGCTTCTTTGTTGTTCTAAGTCAGAATGCTTTATTGCACATATTAATGTCATATTTCAGATGCCAGTGATATTATTAAAGAAATGTTCTATGCTATGCACTCTTGGCTTGATCTAAGAAATTTATCAAATTTAATTTAATTTAATTTAATTTAATTTAATTTAATTTAATTTAATTTAATTTAATTTAATTTAATTTAATTTAATTTCTTAGATCAAGCCAAGAGTGCATAGAACATTTCTTTAATAATATCGCTGGCATCTGAAATATAAAAAACTTAACTTAAAGCCAAACACTAATAATTTAACAACACTGTTACATGTAATCTTCATCAAATCTCAAAATGAATATCAATTTTTATATACTGTACATTATAATATTTTGATGACTAAATTTACCTGTAGCCTTTTTTCATTTATTTAGACAAAAGAGTATAGAATTTTAATATTGGCCATTTATCAGATATCAGCCATAACATGAAAAAAAAAATGATTGGCTTATTAGTACCAGAAATAATTTTAATATTGATACATCCCTACTTAGAAAGGTATGATGATGAAAAGATCTAAGAATGTAACATCATTAATAGTGGCAAAAATCTAAAAATATATCAGTCTAAACTCGGAATGTTTTTAGCTTGTGTTCTAATTCAGTAGGGAGGTAAAATGTCCCTCAAAACATCTCATAGGATTTGACTGGACCCTTCATGTGTTGAAAGAATAAGAGTGATACAGGGGAATAGCTCAGACCAAACCCAATAAGAGAATAAAAACTGGCCTTTGGCAGGAACATATTGTAGCTGTCCGTCTAAGATTGGGCCACAGAGGTGTGTGGCGACAGCACATCTAAGCTCAGGTTGAGGTATAGCTGTTGGGATAGCGCTGCAAACAACCACAGCTGTTACTCTAGTGAATGAAGGCAGGCTTAGAGTTAGAATACAGGGAGCTCATAATGACACTGTGTGTTACAGGTTTAACCAAACCTCATTTACTTTTCCCTCTCTCTTTGTGATCAATAAATCCTATTAATGGTTTATTTGGAGCAAACTAAGGAGGTCTATAATGTCTGGAAAGAGCTATGTGTTAACATTCCCATTCTTCTCACTAGTGGTTACCTGGCTGGTGATGTAATGTGATAATGTATAAAATATATATTAAAAATATTTCAAATTCATCTTAAAAACGTCCAAATATGGACCAGGAACGAGGAAAGTAAAGTAGATATTTTACTTTACTTTCATAAAATATTTTGTAATTTATATGTTATATATTTGGTCTTTAAGTGGCCATCAATGGAAAAAGTTACGACATTCACAAGCAAGGAAGGGTCAAGAGGGCCATACTAACCAGCCACACATTGACAGTGACTCGCAGTGACAAAGCAACCAGACATCATTTATTTTCAACCATCAGAGCTCAACTTTATGCAAATGAGCAGCAACAGGACACAACAATGACCAATGGGAACGCAAGCAGTAAGAACACCCACAAAAACCTCAGTGACCTCCAACATTTTAATAGCTGTCAGTGTGAACGCCCCCTTCAGTGCCCGCAAAAACAAACAACTTAGCATTAGCATAATATAAAGACACGTCAGAACATGCTCCGTTGCTGCATTGTCTGCAAAATTGCTTTGCTGTACTTGTTGGGTTTGCTGAGTTTTTGGCTGCATTTTCAGCGTTTCAGTGGTTGCAAGGTAATCTGCGATGACACCGCAGTGATTTAAAGCTTATTTGCAGAAGATTTCGACAGAATTCCTGGCACTGTAAAACATCCATAATTCAGTGAACTCTTCCCTCTTGGTCTCATGGGATACAAAACCTGGCTAGTGGCCTCGTGGAGAGAGAGGTACTGAGAGAACAGTTTGCTTTGCGGCAACTGATGCTAGCTGATAGCGTGCAGTGGAGAGTTCAGATATGGCTGCTGAAATGTGCCTCATTAACATCAAAGGTTAATTCCCTTAAAACAACACGCTCTCCCTGTGTTGTTTTCAGGGAAATGCAAATTCGCACTCTCTCTCACTATCTCTGCGAAGCCATGAAATCCGTTAACTAGGTACAGCGCTTTGAAACGCAACTGAACTACAACTATAATCTCTTTTAATCTGTATGGAACAGATTATGTACCCAGCACATGAACAAATACGGCTGAATGATTCATCTCATCATTTTCATCTACGATGTGCTTGTTCGCAGGACTCCCTTTCATGTTTCCTCATCCTCCAAACTGGATTTCCGTAGGGCTGTCCCACTCCGAATCCATCGATAACTACCATGAAACCTTCCAAATTCCGTCTCTCAAACTTATTTAAATTGCGATTAATTTAGGACTTACATAAAGGTTACGTAAAGTGATGAATAATGAATGGTGCATTACACCACACTGTCATTAAAAACTTCATATTTTATTAAGGATGGGGAGAGAAGCTCTGCAGATACAATTCATGTACCTCTCTAATTATCCTTGCAAATGACTTCGGGGACTAGGCCTAAATAAGAGACTGCCGAAGACAGCACCACTGCATATCATACAGCTGCCACTGTCATTTTCCCTTTCATGTGCGCTAGCCAAGGTCAGTCCCGCTCACACGTTTGATGGTGTGTACGTTTCATAACCAGGCCGACATTAGCAGTAAAAAAAAGTGCTGATAACTTCGAGGCTCCTTTCATAATTGATCTGAACGCAAGTTCGAAACCGTCACGTATCATTCATCTGGATTTCCAGAATCCTCCAAGCTGAAATCAAAGAGATTGTGCTTAGTCACAGGCCATTTTTTTCTCCTTTGCTGGGTAAGGAGCTTTCTCTGCGAGCGAAGCATTTCAAAAATAATTTGAATATCACGGTTATGACATGCGTGCACCTTATTGAAGTGAAATCGATTTGGCCATCTGAACCCTCATCCTCCTCCTCCTCCGTCTTCAAGAGTCTAGACAAAGTGGAAGCCCGCCGTATTATGACGGGGGCCCGTATTGCCGAAGATGGGCTATAGAACATGTGGGTCGCAAAAGATGAGCCATCATTTTAATGTGACATCTGTGCATCCATTCTATGTCAGGGATGAGCAGGCGCAAATTCCCAGGTAGACAAACGCTTCTGCCTTGGCTCCATTTCAATGACAGCGATGATATCTGAGAGGATAATGGCGAGTGTCAGACTGGGAAATAGACTGGAATAATTGATACTCTGAGGGTGTTATTCCAGCAGTCTCTGGGCTCTCTGAAACTAACCGTTCTGGAATTGAGACTAGCGATGATGTGAACAATAACCTGTCCTCCTCTGAGGAAATGAAAAAAGACTCATAATGGAAGCCGCTAAACTCTGCCTGCATAGATATACCCATTCATTACAGCTGAGGAAATCATTAAGCTTTTATTGGAGCATTATGGGACAAGCTTGTGAACATTTTTTTCTTTTTTGCCCTGGTACAAAATTTCCTTTCACTATGGTACTAATGAGTGGATGGTGAATCTTCTCACTCTCATTATGAAGTCTGCAGGCTCATCCCTTGACACCAACAACCTGCCATCAACATTCAAAAGGCTTCGAGAAAACTACATTAGCGTATCACTCCTGCTCACTCCACTGAATTTCAGCTAGACTTGCAAAAATAAACTGCATGAGCAGATTCACTGGCATTAAACTGGATATTTAGAGAATGTATGTTATAATCCATAATTCCGGTATGGTATGTAATGTAATATAGTACTGTAATTGACTTAAAAATTACTGTGTATTCCTTGACATTTCAAGGTTGGATTTCTTTTATAATCAATTACAAAAGGAAGATCAGTCTTAAAGTCGTCATGAAACGGAAGTTGCAATTATCTTTTCTTCCCTATTGTGACATATATCAGAGTCAAACTTCTTCTCAAATGAAAAAAATGTATCATGGGACTTGATTTTGTCCATAGGAACTGATTCGATTATTAGATTGTTGTTGTTTGCTATTTGCTGACCTCTTATGTGAGTGACAGGTTGCTGGAGGGGAGGTATTATTGTCCCGCCCTCATGCCAGTGCACACATTAGCAGAGAAGAGATGTCTATAATATAGTTATAGTAAACACTGCAATATTCTGTTAAAATAGGAATGATCAATTTTGAATTCATTGTGACTTTAAACGTCATCAAAACTACTGTTAATGCAGACTGAGAAACACAACCCACAAATAGCACCAAAAAGTTTTTTTGATCAGATATTAGAAATCAGAAATCAGGCACAACAAAAGCCTAATATTTTCTTTCAAAGGATAGTTCACCCAAAAATGATGTTTCTGTCATGATTTACTCACTCTCATGTCAAATACAAAAAGCTAATTTGAAGAACACTGGGGAATAAACACAACTGAATCCCATTTACTTTCATTGCATGAAGAAAAAAACCCTGAGACATTTTTTTTTAAATATCTTCACTTGTGTTTTGCAAAAGTAAATAGGTCATATGAGGCTTGAAACAACATGAAGGTGAGTACATTTTTATTTTTGGATGATCTGTCCCTTCAAAGATGCACTATACGGAAGTTTGGCCTCTCTATCAACATCTGTGGTTGAAACATTAAATTGCCAGTTTGGGGTCTTTTGAAAGAAGACACTTTTGCTCACCAAAGTTGCATTTATTTATTTTTAAAAAATACAGTAAGACCTGTAATTTTTGAAGTATTATTATAACTTAAAATAACTGTTGTTTCAAATTGTAATTTATTTTTGTGATGGTAAAGCTGAATTTTCAGCAGCCGTCACTCCAGTATTCAGTGTTACATGATCCTTCAGAAATCATTCTAATATGCTGAATTGGTGCTCTACTCAATAAATACTTCTTATTATTAATAATAATGGTAAAAACATATTGTTTTTATTCATGTTTAATTAGCATTTTTTGAAAACCGTGATATTTTGTCAGGATTCTTTGATGAATAAAAAGTTCAAAAACAGCATTGTTTAAAATAGAAATCCACTGTAACTTTTGTGTCCTTTCTGAATCCAAATATTATTTGTTTAAAAATGGTAATGTACTTGTGGAGTTGTTTTTATGATGAATCTGATGGTTTAGAGGTATACCTCTGCCTTTGATCACAATATCAGAGTGGGTTTGTCATTCTACACCAAAACCAGATGAAAGAAAGCGCTACAAAGCCCATGTCCAAAAATGGTGTTGTCTGACCAAGTAAGCAGCATCTCTTCAGAACTCATTTGGATGAATGACATACAGTAAACCTGAAAACAAAGGTGTAACAGGGGTCAGTGCAGTATGTGACTGTGCATTTAAAGATGAAGTGAGTAATTTCAGCAACTGGACCTGCAACAATAATGATTATTTCCAAACAGATTTCCTAAATGCTCTACTTCTATCCAAAAAATCAGGTAGTCCCGCCCCAAACAGGTTGAGTCAATGATACATTGCTTTAACAAACAGTGCAAAGTTTTGACATCTTTGTGTCTGTCACGATTTGCATTTTGTCATAACAATGAATTGCTTTTTTGCATAATGCTTCCTCTGGAAATGTTCCAAAATGTAGGTGGATTCTATATACATAAAACAAATATTAGTCATTGTTTTTAAGAGTTTAAAAGATGGTGATAGAACAAAAAGGTTTTAAAATCATCTAAACTCAAGACATCAGTATAAAAATAAACATGCCCACACACTTCTTAATATTTCATTAATGTTGTTAAACCTCTGCAGATAGTTGTGAAATAAGCACACATACAATGAAAATAGATCCCAAATGTCTAAAAACTGACAGTGCCATGCTCTCCTGTTCCTGCAGTTATATTAAGAGCCCTGACTAATGATCTGTCCTTTATCTCAGCCATGCAAAGTATGTCTTCTCTCACCTTTTCCTTCGCACACCCTCTCTTTTCCATTTCCTTCTCTCGTGCATCTGTCGACCGAAGCAAATGTTCGTCGAGGATTTGGTTTAGAGATTTAATTTCAGAGCGCCATTTACACAAGCCACAAGCTCCAAATGAGTTGCAACATGCTGCAAAAACAAAATTTCTAGATAAATCTACCACAGCATGTCACAATAAGTCACAGCTTTCCTTCTCCCTCTTTTTTGGTTAGCATGCTCTTTTGCAAGCCTTTGAAGAGAATGTTAATGACCACAGAAACCTGTGCCAAATAGCTCAGCGATGAATTTCTTTTCCTCTGATCAAAATTGGAAGAGCCTGACACTGAGTAAACCCGGCTGGAGTCCCAGTCGGTATGATCTATATTTCATTGTCTCAGTAACATCTGTAATTAATCACTCTTCTCAAAATGAATGCAGTCTGTCCCCTCTTCTATTTTTTATCTAATGGGGTCAGCACTCTCATTTAAACGATAGAAAATGGAGGGAAAAGAAAAAATGTGTGGATATGTCTCTCCACATATATTTTGATTGGTTTGAGATCGACTGAAATAGAAATTCATATTCTTAAGGTGGAAGGGCAAAATACTCTAATTATGCTCTCTTTGTAATTATATTGTTGCATCCAATATAAAACATTAAACCCTCATTATAATTATGTCTTATCATGCAGAAACACTGCATAGCTTCAGGTTGCTTATACAAACATTAAGATAGCAAAACTATTTATGTCATTCTGTCAAAACAATTAAGAAAAGGTTGCACTTATACTGTACATTTCGCTAGTTGTGGTCTTATCTAGCTCGGTGGAATCTTGTAATTAGCTAAATATGGAAACTAGTGTTCTATAATGAAATTCAATTCCATCATTACTGCAGTATATTATTTTATAACACGGCTTTCAGGAATAGTTGATTCTGATTGGTCAATCATCCTGCTAGCGTTCCGATATTTCCTAATAGACTGCAACAGTGCCTGTCCGCTTTTTCAATGGTCTTGGTTCTAAAGTACTTTTTCCTATTAATTTTTCCCTTAGGGATTAAAAAAAAGTATTTGCTTTAGAGTTATAAGCCATTAACCAAATCAACCAGCTACAAGATGAATTGCAACATTACAAACTTTAATTTGAAGCAAAAAAGTCTTTGAAAATCAGAGGAAAAAGAAAAAGGTACAAAACTGTCTACTTATAGGCTTTACTGAGGGAAAGAACTACTATCCCATTAAGCACTGAGAATAACAATTAATTAAAATCAATAGTGGAATATGAAATTGATTTCAATATGTTAGTTCTATATAAAACAACATACTTTCATATTTATTGCAAAATATGCATGTTATGGATATTTTCGTGTTGAGAGTGTTGGGAGCATGGGAGACTCTATCGCGTCATTCATGGCGCTTCATGGGAGCGGACAGGCACTAAAGTGTTCTTTTAGCACAATTTGCTTGTCACAATTCTCTGATTATGGAGATTTCGGTTGAATCATGGGTAGTTTTTCATCAGGAATTCCACAATTATTTAAAAAAAGTTGAAAATGTGGGTTCAAAAAAAGCATATGCTATTGAGCTCAAAGCAGATCTGTCTTTAAAGGTACATGGTTTAAAATCAATTCCCCTGTTCAAAAAATTAATACTTCTAAAAGCCAACTGTTGCAAACTATATTCACCATTGTCCATGGTAACGCTTTATTTGTGCAAGTATTTTTTTCTTAGATTCAAGATAACACAATTCAACATTTCATGTACACGTATTTATTTATTTAGTGATCAGCCATGATAATGTACAATCAGATGGTTATTATTGCAAAATAAACACCTTCTGGCTGATATTGTCACGATGCACACACACGAGGAACGAGGAGACACGAGGAGACGCTGGAGAATACGTTTAACAGGACTTTATTACCACCAACGAACCAAGGGAGACGAACACAGGAAGACGTTCAACAGCGGACAGAGAACTAGGGACTGGGAACACTTTACATACACACAGGAGGAGGGGATGACGAGACACACCTGGGATCAATGAACCATCATGGGGAACACCTGGGACAAATTAAACATGGGAAAGGAACACCTGGGGAGCAAGACACAGACAAAACATGGAACAGAGTCTGACAGATATAAGATTGATACTTATATTGATAATCCCGATTACCCTGTTGTATTTTGTGATAATGACCGAATGACTGTACATAATCTCTAACATAATTTTCTATACTAAATGATTGAGTAGGACATTAAAATGTGTAGATATAGGATAACAAAGAGCAACAACAAAGAGCTTCCTTTGTCCATTTGAGCTTTTTTCTGCTTTATTTTTTTCGCCTGTTTGTATGTTATTTTTCCATATTTAGTTCCCACCTGCCCAAAGCAGCTCTATCTGACACAGACGTAAACACCTTTGTGTAAACTTCAGCATTTTTAATATTAGTATAATAAAATCATCACTCCCATTGTGCGCGAATGTCTGTCTCTTTCTCCCTTTATATTTTGTGTAAGCTGAAGAAAGACATTAGGAATTTGCTAGGTGAATGATTCTTCCTGGAAACATGCTGCTGGCAAAAATATGATCAGCAAAATTCTCCATTGAGAATAACAAATAAGCCTAATTAAAATAAAACGAAGTATAAAAGCATTCCAATGCTATCTAAACTTCCAAAAAGCCTGTTTTGTTATATAGTGATTTCCAATAAACCCTTTGGCAGATATCACAGATAAAAAGCATTACTTTCGAATGTTTAAATATACAAACTCAAGACATTCAAATAAACAAATACCACATATAATTTGCTTTGTTTTCCTTTCGTCTCCCCCTTCCACGCTGATCAAGTTTTCTTAATGAAAACATGTAATTACTGATACAGTGATGGTGCTCCGTTATATGCCGTGGGTCAGATCAATGCCCTCCCAGCCAAGACAAACATACAACTACACTGACAGATCTCCCATAAATGTCCAAGAACTACAGCAGATGGTGGACTCAAGAGACGGTGCTGATGGCTGCTTCACAGTGTACTAGATTCTAGATTCATCCTCAAATGCATAAAACAGCTCCCACTGCAGGAAATAGCACACTGCAAAAGCTGCACAGCACAAGGCATTGCAGAACGCCTTGCCGATACCTCCTCTCTCCTTTGCACAAAAGAAATTCAGCACCATGGACAGGGAATAACCAGCTCACACTGACTATATCAGCACTCCGCACTGTATGAAGAAATTGGGCATAAAAAGTCACTCGTCAGATACTAAAACACAACTTTTCTCCTTGCTGGCAGTTTAATTCCTGTTGAAGAAGGAAAAGTAAAGGAGGAGAAACAAAAGATCTGGTTTGACAGCATCCTACTCTCTTTTCCCAAGACAAAGCTCTCAGCGTGGTGTCAGAGCTGCTTCAAACAGAGATTGAACCTGTACAGCATACAAAACACCAGCCTGTTCTTGCACCGGCTGTACATTTAGAGAAGTTTGTGGTGTGAGGTAATATTTTCTTATCATTTCCTATACTAGCAACCACAGTTTATCTTTCAGTCAGGGTGTGTGAGCTGATTTGACAATCAGGTGGATGTGAGCCACAGAGAGAGAAAGAAATGGGAAAATAGGGATGCCCTGAAATTAAAGCTCTGACCAACAACATTAAGCAATTTTTTTTTTAACTTTAACCAATAAATACCAATACTGATATTAAATATATTAACATGCTATACTATTTTGTCTTAATAAATTAAAAAAGTAAAAAAAAAAACACTTAAATCATTTTAAATTCTAAAAGTGATTTTAGGCATCACAGCATTGTAGTGTACAATATGAAAAAATAATATTAATTTTGAAGTTACATTTAAAAGTGTTATTAAATTATTGTTTTTCAAAGATTAACTTTATCACTGACATTAACACTCACGTAATATAAAATATAAAAAATATGGTAAATGAAAATTAAATATTATATATTAAATAATCATTGATTATTCACTGAACATTAATATACTGGACAATAACCAATATGGTACAGATTTGGATATTTTGCATCCTTACTAAAAGTGCTTCATGTGGTAACAGCTAAACAATTTGATTTTATTCAAATCAAAAATGTTATCAACCTAAATACACCACTAAAACAAGACATAAAGATTTGTTGACAATAGTTAGCAAACAGCTCTTAGTTAACAAATAGCTCTTTAGTAACATTTGCTGTTTACCCTGTCAAAAGTATAGTATACTGTAGTACAGTAAACAATAGGGATAAAATTAGTTCTATAAAACAGGCAGATGTTTTAAATTAAAATCTTATATCTAAAGACGTCTTGTGGCTATTTCATTTTAAACGAAATATGTGGTTTCTAAGGAACCTTTCCATTTTCTCTCTGTGTCCCCTACAAGCACATTCTTATTATTCCTCTTTTCTCTCTCAAACAAGCAACTTCAATATAGTGAAAGGTTAAAGAGCAAACCACATGCAGTAAATATCACCCAACGCAATACCGCAGCAATATTGGTCAATAGAAAGGTATCGTCATTATTAGAAAAGCATTTGCTTATCAGGGTTTATCAGAACAATACCACACCAAATTCTTGTCAAAGCGAAACACATCTATATGCAAGGCAGTGCAAACTTTTTCATATTTTTCTGCTCGGTGATAAATTTTGAGTAAGAACAGCTCTGACAACAGCAGAACACTTGAACCATGTCCAAGCTGTCCAGCATTTCAACTAAGTAAAATGACAACTGCCTGCACTGTGGTGTCCCTGAATTTCCCAAGGGGCAGGGGTTTTGACGGCATGTCTGAGCAGACACATTACAGGCGTGACAGCCAGAGGAAAAGGCCACAGTCTCTGGTAAAAATGCAAATGTCAGAGAGCAACGGCACACACCGTTTGCTGACTAATTGCATCCCATTGAAAATTCCGCAGGTACTTTGTGGCTCATTTACGTGTTGGGAACACATTATCCACGGTGCAGCACATTACATTTTCGCATTCATCGCCATATGTCGTGTTCAGAATTCATAATAACGGTGTTTTGTTAAATGGCTGTTCTGAGAGCATTTTTCAGAAGTAATTATTAACCTCATAATGACGCCACTTTATGTTAGGAGCCTTCCCATAAAAAAAAGTCACACAATACTATCAAAGAAAGTAACTGCTGGTTAGTTCGATTCCATCAACCATTAAACATAAGCTATCATTTCACATTTGCCCGTTTCTCTCTGTTCATGGTCTCTTGGTTAAACGCCACTTTGTCTTGGCGAGGCACATGAGCACTATGTAGCAGAGCAGCTGACTGCCCCTGCGATCGCATTCGCTGCATGCAGGATCAGTTGGCCAGGCCGTCTGTGGGATTGGGCGGCAGAGGCGTATAATGAGGGTTACTGGAGTGGCATTGAGAGGATTATCTCTCCTCATACTTTGGACAAAAGCTTTGTGAATTATCACAGAGGAAAGGTGGTTAGGAAGCTGCTCTCTTTGACAAGCAGGTCTGGATGCCAGAAGCAGAAATGCCGTTATAAACGTCCAACTGTGTAAATGATGGATGGCCTGTGAGGGATGGAATCTGCCAAGTACAACATTAGCAAAAATAAACAGGGGCAGCGCGATAAGAACCGATCCGGGGCTCTGACGTTATCCTCCTTTCACACACGTGTCCTTGGACTTTCAGCTCGTCGACTGGCCAATTTCAAGAGAAGCCGGACCGACAGCAAATCCCTTTTGTGAGAAGCTAAAACATTCAGGAGCACACTTTCATACTTTAGATGCCCCATTACTTTAATGTTTACTGTAGCTCTTTGAAATGGGCTAATGTGTTCAGATGGCTCTGAGTGGAGGTTTGTAATTGCATTTCATGCAGTCAGAGGAGAGATTATGGAAGAAGATCATGAGAATGAGGAAATAAAAATGACAAACGTCAAATCGTGGGATGACGGAACTTCGACACTCATAAATATTCAGCTTCATCTCTTTCCAGGTTTGGTTTTATTCAAGGCTTTTACAGTATAATGCCAAAGAGGGTATTTTTCTCCCTTATGCAGTGCTGCGTAACTAGGTTAAGCATGGTGAATAGGTGTATCTAACTGATGCCCTCCCATGGACACTCAGGGGACTGGAGACTGCAGAGGATGCTATAAGAATGCTGCACATATTCTCTGCTTCCTCTCTTCCAGGTCTGCGAGTGACCTGACAAGAGTCTTTCGCAAATTGACTGTGTCAATATCATGCAATCTCTGACAAATTTCACACTGTTATTTACTAGTTTCCAGAATATGAGGTCTGGTTTGAAACACTTTGTTCTTTCGGATCTTGCCTGAAGCATACTATAAGCACATGGATAAAGTGCTGTGTGTGTGTGTGTGTGTGTGCATGCTATGTAGAGGCCAAAATCTGCATGTTCGCTACTCAAAATGGTACAGTTTGCAGAACTTGGCTTAGTTTAGCACCCTTTATTGAATTCATGGGTTTTTTTCAAGGAAGGCTAAACCAGAGGCATAATCATTATACACTGATTTAACATGATGTCTTACAATAATAATTGCAACACTGAAATCTAAGAATAAATATATGCACAGATCTGTCTTCGCCTTTTTGTGTGATAGACCATGAAAAGGTACGTCCGTAGACATGAGCGATAGTTCCCAAGCTTTTACATGTGTTGACCTTACCTTGGTCCATAAAACCATTCAATAAGTCCCAATAAAGACAATCTACTCAATTTGAAAATACAGATTAAACAAAGCACTTAACAGTTATACAATAACTGCAGTATCTCTATTGCTGAAGGACAATTTTCAGTTAAATAAAAAATATTTCGGAAGTTTTCAATGCAAACAAGCCAAGACCGCACGCCCTGCATTCATATGTATAATTTGCGTCACATGTTTACCAACATCGCAAAGTCTGGAAACAGCAGTGGATCCTTTTCCCTCTAATGTAAATCTATGTATTTTAGATAAATAAAACTGTGATACAAAAATACTCATTTACAACATTGCTGGCTGCTCTTATGAAGGCACTTTAAAAAATCTGAACAAGGGATTTCCTCCAGAGCAACTTGAGGGAAAACCGTACCATCGTACATCGCGTGAATTCTTTTTCCATCTTACCATTTTCATTTTGGATGTGCAGTCTTATATCTGACATGTCTTAGAATTGATATGACCTCTCCAGCATATCAATGTAATCCATCTTTGTTTTGAGTCTAGCCCTCAGCTCAGGGTAATCACTTTGGGTTTGATTAGGACATCCTGTCCTTGTCCCTGTGGTGGTTGTGATCATTTGCTTTTGTCTGGCATCCTGTTTGGCATGTGGATACTCTGAAGGAGGGTGCGTGTGTCTGTCAGGCAGGTTGCTAAACTGGGATGTTGTGCTAAAAAGACTGTCCACTAATCCCACCTTGGGCGTGGGACCTTGGCTATCAATGACAGTCGGGCAGAGTATTCCGTTTTCGTGGAAGCTGGCAATGTCACCACAAGGCGTGCCGACAGTGACAATAGTGTTAATGGGGGAGCTGGAGATTGCCATAATCCACTCCTTTTCCTTCTCCCCCAGCGTTCTGTAGTGCGATCCGCTCTCTTTTGTCTCTGAGAATGGATGCTTCTGCCCTGACTCCTCCTGTCTGCTTTTGTAAACGGGGTTGCTGCACATGTGCGAGGAGGGAGCACCGATGCTATCGTACACGTGATTGGAAGGAGGAGTCTCTGGTAAGGTGGGTGGCTGCTCTGTGAATATTCCACATTCCATCTGAATGCCTGCCAGGCCCACTTCCCCTTGCTTCCTAAAGGGTAGCTTTTCGCGCTTTTTAAGAGCATATGCGCAAAGAGCCGCAGCAGCAAAGAAGGCAGACACGAACAGAACCAGCAGGCTGAGAATGAGAACGGAGAGGGGTATGGCACCTTTTGGCGGGTGCGGCCCCACCTCGGGATACGTGGTGCTAAGCCCGCTATCTGATTCGGCAGGAGACAGCGAGGACTGTCGGAGCTCAGGGCAAATCACTTCAGAATTCAGAGAGCGTAAATCTTTTCCTGAGTCCAGCTCGGGGGTCTTACACACCACTTCTCCAACTATTACCACTAAGCTCAGCGTGTCCAGCCACTCTTTGAGAGGGATGATGTCGCAGGAGCAATCCCAGGGGTTCTGATTCAGGTCGATCTGGACGACAGCATGCAGGTGTTCCAGAACGCCGCTGACTGGGAGGCAATGAAAGTAGTTGTTCCGCAGGTTCAGGCGTGTCAGCGAGGTACCTGCGAACGCTCCCACGGGCAACGTTCGCAGGAGGTTGTTGTTGAGAAAGACTAGCTGCAGGGAGGGCATTAAACTGAAAGCAGACGGCTGGATTTCTCGTATCTCATTGTACTCAAAATACAAATACTCAAGGCTGTGCAAGCCATGGAACATATCAAGAGTTAACTTCACAATGTTATTACCGTTCAGGTAAAGGCTTCTCAAATTAGGGAGATTAACAAAAGCCCCCTCTTGCATGTAAAATATCTGATTGTTTCCTAAGTGCAATAAATCAAGACTGGAAAAATTCCAAAAATCAGACTTGTAAATTCTCTGAATGAGATTTCCACTCAAGTAAAGCTTCTTAGCGTTCAAGGGTCGAGGCATTAACTCGGAAATGTTCCGAAACCCATTTTCCTTACAATTGACTGTCAAGCCAAGGTCATTAATATGCAAGTTACAGGTACATCCAATGGGGCAAATGATCGGTATAGGCGGCCTTGTCTGGTATCCGGCTACAGGCGGCTGATTAGGGAATACGCTGCGCGGTGTTGGTGGTGTCTTTGAGGGCCTGGGTCTTTTTGTTGGCTTTAGGGGTCTTTCTCTTTGTTCCACGGAGGAAACAGTGTTTTGATTTGGGGAGACTATAGACGATGGCTTTGTAGGCCTTGCCCTCCCCGTGTAGAATGGTAAGTGGAGAATGCCTAAAATTGACTCAATCTCGGCTTCATTCAATAAGGGACAAAGCTCACTGCGTTTGATTTCTCTGAGGTCCTTTCCGTGGAAGTGGAAAGGATACTCGCATGTGATCTCACCAACAACTGCAGTGTATGGAATCCGCTCCAGCCAGGCTTGGAGCTGGATGATTTCGCAGACACAGTTCCAAGGGTTCTCCTCCAACTGGATCTCCATGAGACTTCGGCCGATATATTCCAAAATCCCTTTATAAGCCAACGTCTTTAGTCGGTTGCCTCTCAAGTCAAGGTGCGTGAGAGAGACAGATCTGAAAAGAAACGCCGGCAGCATGGGTATTAAATTGTCATTAAGGATGAGCACTCTGAGTTTGTGGAGATTTCGGAACGCCCCACTGTCTATTCTCTTGATAACATTATAGTCAGCCTGAAGGTATTCTAAACTCTCCAGACCGAGAAATGTGTCATTCCGGAACACTTCCAGTTTGTTTTCGTGAAGGTACAACCTCTTCAGGGAGCTCAACCCATTGAAAGCCCCAACATGGATATCCTGCAGGGCATTATTGCCCAGATTAATGGCCACTGCATTGTTCAAGTGCAGAAAGCTGTTGAAGTAGAGCTTCCGTAAAGAGTTTTTCTGCAGGTAGAGCTTGAATGGTCTAAGCCATGACTGTGAGACTTGGCTAATATTTGTAAATCCTTTGCTGTCACAATGAACATGAAACAAGCCTTCCTTCACTTCGCAGTAGCAGGGCTCAAAGCAAGGCTCATCTATTTCTTCTGAATCATCAAGTAGAGGGATAGGAGTCGTCCATCCAAGTGCAATTGTGCTTAGCAGTGTAACCCACAACATGCTTTCACCAAAAGCAGGCAAGTGCATAGTCTCAAGAGCTCCTTCACTGCACTGAAAAAAATACAACAGTTTTAGTGGCGTGAATACAGAGAGGATCATGAACACTGCTCAATACAAATGATGTTGACTTTTGACAAGTTAGTCGTGATATGACTGTAGAATAGGTGAGGTTATCATCTATACAGTATGACAGAGCAGAATGCAGCTTGGCTGCTTTGACTGCAGTTTTTTTTTCTGCAAACAATATACTCGAAATATAGAATAAAGCTTCAATAACCAATGTCAGCAAATGCACCAGAGTTTAATATTGACTTAAAAGTACGCCTGCTGCATTTGTTACAGTGATATTGAGAAGAAGCAAAATATGACCTAATCCATTTAAAGGCATCATGCTTCTCTAGAGGTTTCACTTTAGTTTCTAAATCAGCTAATGACTCTGGAATATCAATTTGACCTCCATGGAAAATATTTCTTTCTCCCCTCCTCTAGGAGCACCTATTAGCTAATGTGCACAGCAGGGCACTTAGGAATGTGATGTTAATAAGACCTAGGTTCTATTGATTGCTGAAGGAGAATATGTGCATACAGGTCATTGAAATAATGTAGCGACCTCAGGCAACCACTAATGCATGCAAAGCATTTTATTGCGAGCAAAATCTTTAGGGTAACAGAAATCATTATTTTGCAGTTGCAGTACTTTGAGGTAAAGTATGATAAAAAAAAAAAATTATATTCATATTTTGCAACAAGACAAGACAAATAAATATTTTTAAGACAAAGTTAAACTGAAATCCAGCCATTGCTCTCTTCGGCAGAACAGACCCAACGATCAGATCCAGCTTTGAACAGAGTATGCAATACAGACATATACGGAAACCATTCAAGCACTGCATGAAATAAGCTGAACTTATGGAAGCTGAACACAATGTTCATTAGCTAACCAAGAGCGATTCACGCCATTATATTACGCTGTCAGAGACATAATTAACACATAATGATAATCCAATGCGCTAAAATGTATTCTATTAGCATTCGCCTTTGTCTGCCGTTAACACCGCCCGCGTCCGTATCCATATCAGAGGCATTAACTGAGCAGAAATGTGCGCTACTCACTCAGGTTACTGCAGTGGAATTAAAAGCGGAAGATGGACCACTTTAAATGATGCTGCTTCTTGCCATGTCACCACCGTTGAGCCGCTTCTTCGTCTTCTCCTCTCCGCTCTCGTGGTGGAGGCAAATAGAAAAGCCGAAGACGTGACAGGACTGCAATGTCTCAGAAAGGTTTGCTTTAGGATGCAGGTCCGCTCCCCTGACGAGCGCTCAACAGTGAAGACAGCGAAGGCTGCAGTTCAGCACCACTGTGAGGACTGATGATGAGCGAGATCTTAGTACATTTCGGATAGAAACTGTTAAAAAAAACTAAACCGCTGCAAGTATGCAAGTTGGCATGGAAATAAATCACAGGATGGCGCTGCCTTGGACTTCGGTTTCCAAGTCAAATATATTGCACCGATCGCGCCCGCCCGCTCGCAGCCCTGCTATGAAACGCTCCAAATATGTGAAGATGATGAGAATAACATGAACGCAGCAGCCGGCGCGCAACACACCGTTTCAGGTTCAGCGGGGCTTTTTTCACGCGCTTTAAATGCGTTACGCTCGCTCTCCTGTGACACGTTTGTTGGATTTGCGTTGATTTACGAAAGAAAGTATTTGAGATTGTTTGTACCCGTAATGCGTAACGCGGGTTATTTACTTTGTGTCAGCATTCTCGTATTATTAAATAATACTGTAACTGTTCCCAGAGCGATGAGGCTTCTTGGGTTACTTATTCATCATCCTTCACGGTTTTAGGGCCCTAACAATTTAATGAAACCTTATTTTGGTTACCATGGAAACATAGTGCCATCTGCTATTGCACAACAATGTGGTGCTTCATACATGGGCATGTTGCTTATTTTGGAACTGAGAATGAACAATGTTGACTTGATGCCCACTTTTGCTGATTTCTCATATGGCTGATTAATTATCTTATAAATCACCAGTTAATTACTTCATAATGAGTTTTTCATTTGACAGTGATATACATAGAGAAATAAATACGATTTCTCATCCGATCATTTTTGTTTATTGTGGAACACACCATCCTGCATGCTTAATTTTAAGCATTAACTACTAAATTCCTCACATATATACAAGTAATATTCTGAACACACAAGCATATCGACTTTACTTTCCCCTTTATTGTGAATTTCCCACAGGTAACAGAGAATCTGAGCTAAAGCTAGTGAATACTCTGTGCCTCTGAGCATTAAAGCATTTTCCTGAAGATCCTTAAAAAAAATCTTTAATGCCATCACACAGATCAGCGCTACAGGTCTGAACATGTTCCAGTGAATTAGCTAGCGACAGCAGCTTCCCTTCTCTTCTAAAGCCCGTTAAAGGTGATTAAAGCAGTGTTTCTCCATCAAATTGCTGCAAGAGTATTTACCAGAGCCCTTTGAAGAGAAAATAGCTGGAAAAATACAAACAAACAAATCATTAGGAATTCTGGGATTGAAATTATAAGGCTTTATATGACTTTATTCGGTATATGTGGTGCTGGACATCCATTTTTCTGCAGCCATCACATAGCGAGGAGGAAGAAAGCACCATGATTGACAAGATAGTAATGAGGTCCAGAAACCCGGCCATCTCTGAAAACTAATGCCAGATTCTGACCTAAAGCATACTTCAACCGCCTTCAAAGAAACAATTCAATCTCCCTTCCATAATAGTATAATAGCCATGCCATGCTGTTCACACACTGATCAAGTTAAGCAAGTAATTGTGTGTAATTAATATTATTACAAAAGATTAGCTTTGTTTGAAGAATGATTATATTAAGGATTTACATGATTTTCACCACCTTTGACTAATTAACAAATCACTTCAAGCACTCTCATTCAATTATAAATCCCCCTCACATGAAACCAACAAAACCAACTGTCTCAATTTACAACAACTGAAGAGACACAATTAGAGGTGCAGTTTTTCCAGAAAAAAAATCACGAGATGTAATCTGGTGGTCAGGCCATTTGAAGCTCATTTAGCCTGAAGCTGGTCATTAATTACCCAGAAGATGAAGGGCGTCGCTGCCACTGAGGTGCTGGAGAGGGAAGGTATCTGGATCCACAGGTGCTGTTACTATTTAGTTAGGCACACCTCGTGGATACCATAGAGCAATGACCCCTCTCCTCACACACATGGACCTCCACCAAGGACGGCCGGCCTTGAGCAATAACCAGTGTTAAGCTAATTAAACTACCCTCCCATTTTAATTAGGATATAAATCAGTTGCCATGGGAACCTGTCCTTTGGAGTCCCTATGTAAACTCCTGATGGATTAAGTGCAGTGGATGAAGGGTGCTATTTTAGAAGCCTTTTTAATACATGCAGCAGTCCGCACAGACAGGCACTAACACATAAATGCTAAAATTATGCATTTGATTTTTAGTGCTGTTTTTTATATTACAATATAAACAGATAATTGTATATGCAAATCATATTTTCCATTACATACTAAAATTTACAAAATAATCAGCCTAGCAACAAGACAAACACTGCAGCAATGTTACTGTAATATTAACACATTAATACTCATGTGCTCTGAAAAAAATAGCACCGGTTTAGTTACCGGATATACAGTGTTGCCATGGACGACTGCAAATAGTAGGAAATATCTGACTCTGAATGGCGTGACTGAATCTTATGTTAAATCATGTTTTCATAAAACCATTCAGGGCCATTCAATATAGGGTGACTGTAGGTAAAGTGGGACACAATAGCTTAATCATCTATATATTATGTGTATGTTCATCCATTAAAAATCAGCATTATTTCTAATACAGAATGACACTTATATAGCAATAAAACATATTTTAATGATTCACTTTACCTGTATTCTTTCTAAATATTGCACAGTTGGTATTTGGTGTTATATTTAATCATTTTGAATTTGAATTTATTTTGCTTGGAATTAATACATTTTTCACTGGCATACTTTTATTATCCTTGACATAAATAAATGTTTGCACAAGGGCTTTTTCAGTCTCATTTGTTTGCCTGTTCGAGTGCTTTTCTGGCCTAGCATTTCCTTGTCAAAAGCATCTTGTTAAAAATTGAAAGGCACCAGACCTAAACTCAAAATGTTGTGACACAGCATTTCGCAAAACAGGAGCAGTGCTCCAAGGGAAATCACCTCTTATCATGTGAAGCATCATACTTGAGATGCTAAAAGATTACGTCAAAGCAGCCACACTAAATGAAGCAGAAAATATGCCATGACGAGAGCTCCCCCTACTGGCGGAGACAGTCTCAGTCATCCACTGCTAAACAATGCAAGCGTGTTCACGGGCATGTAATGCCCACACAGGATTATACAGGGAATCCAATGATTATGATTATCTCCACTTGAGAGCCTTCCAATTGTAAAATATAGAAACAATTAACCAGAATTAAATTACTAAGCATAGATTACCTGTTCTAAACATCAGCAAATGAGAACCTTGCAAGAAAACCATCCATTCCTTTCATCCACAGCAGAACTCATTAAACACATTACCTATGACTCAAGCTTGGTCTCATCCACAGCAGCAGCAATGATGTGATATGCGACTGAAAACACTGAGTTAACATTTGATAGTCTTATCATGACAGCTCAGCATACCAATATACTGTTCCACATCTGGTTGTCATGGACGCAGTATTTATCAGTCTCCTTTCACAGGGTATCTGTAGGTAATTAAATGGAAATAAATAAAGATTAAAAAAAAAACACTTAAGCTGTGCCTGTGCATATCAGTTTACTGAATGTTCAATATAGGATGTTCAGCAATCTAAGATATAATAAAGCCATATAAAATAAATAGCCTTGTTCTAAATAGCCCGAAATGTGTACAGTATGTTCACATTTCCTGAGATTAGCTGCTCAAAATTCTTTATGGAAGCAGCCTGTTTACTGTTACAAAAATCTCATTTTGTTTTTGATCAAAATTAAGTTTTTCATCAGAATTTCTTCTTACTTTTTGGCCATATAAATAACAACATCGAGCAAAATTGCATATTTTTGTGAGAGCTCCGTATTCTCACTATATCATAGTGTATGAACCATAAAAACCTGGTGTACAAAATATGATACAAAACAAAATCTAAAAAAAAAAACAATGTTTGATGTATGCCAACTTTTTCTCTCTCTGAAGGTTAAATAAATTTACAAACAAAAAAAAAAACATTTTTCTGGCTATTATATTACATGTACAACTTTACAGAGTTAATAATGGCTTTGACAAATATGTTGGCATGTTACATGGTAGTATCCTAAGACAATCTTAAACACATTATCATTACAGCTCTTCTAAAGGTCATATGAAGCCATAAATGTGTTTGGGTGGTTGGTGTGTAACATATCCATAAACTTTTTTTCAGTCAAAATATAAGGTTAAAATGTATGTATATTAATAAGGGAAGGTGTATATTTAAGTTGCCATGAAAGCATCTTCAGTTATATACTTTGTAAATGTCTTACCAATCCTGTACATCATTTTCTTCAGGATGATTTATCTTGGATCGAGTCCAAAATCACTGTCAATGTATACACGCTTATACGTAACTCTTAAATAAAAAAAATATAGTCTCAGGCATTTACTAAAAGACAGACAGGTAATATATACATGATGTCATTACACAATTCTGCCGCTAATTTAGTAAACGGTCCACAACATACATTTATGAATCGCTGAGACAGATAAAACAGCATCGTGTATCTATTCCCCTTAGCAAGGATTTTGGCCAACCAGAGAGTTGCGTTTTACTACGCCTATGACCTTTGACGAATCACAACTCTTCTTGTTGCATAGACGCAACCTACCAGTGATAGACTGAGCATGCTGTATGTTCGGCTGATCCATCATCAGGATAGCAGGTATGAGAATGCGATGAAACTTGGCTAACTTTGTCAAATAATGTGAGGGACTGGTCGCACTTGGGCATATCATGATTTAGACAAATTAGCTTATTTCGTTTGCTATCCATAGCAAGCGATCCAGGCGTTTTTGGTTTATATTAAATTGTATCACTATGTAGCAGATTAGCTTCATTGTAGCACAGTGGTGATGATACAAATATATATTGTAAAAAGTACGTCTCTGAAGTTAAAATATTTCCTCACCAAAGGCCAGCGCAGACTCATTCTGTCATTCGAGATAGATTACATAATATATTTATTTTTAAGGTTTCTAATATGAGTATCGTTTCTTTTAGACTGATAAAGTCAGTATTGCTCTGTTAAAGGCTGCGCGTGCGTTTCTCCTGTTTTGTAGCAGGGTCTTAAACCGCTCCGTTCACCTCAACTCCAGTGCTAAAGTAAGTTAGCATCATTGCTCAAGATGCCCCAGACAAACAAGTTCAAAAGTGCTTCAGCCAGCAGTGCTGCTCAGTCTGCTGGTCCAGACCGGGGAGAAGCGCTCAGAGACCCCAACGCACCTCCAGGGTACAGTGGTGGAGATGACAACCAGGGAGACCCTCAAATTATTAAATCTCCCAGTGACCCCAAACAATACAGGTATACAAGTCTACATGTACAGATTTTAACCTGATAACTAGGTACTATTGGTCAGCGTCTTTCTTATTCTTAAAGTAACAAGTGAATGCTTTTAAAAGATCATTTTACATTATGAATGATACAGTATGTTGGCACTTAAAGCCAGGGTTTTAACAGAAATATGAGATCACACAAGTAAATCACAAGCTCTGGTTGCATCTCTTGAGTGTGTAACACAACACTGCATGCAAGTGCTGATGACTAAACCAGCTAACAGATTTTTTTTTTCTCTCTCTCTTTTTATCCAGATACATTGAGCTGAGTAACGGACTGAGGGCTCTCCTGATCTCTGATCTGAGTGGTTTAGATGGGAAAGCTGAAGATGAGGATGATGAAGATTCAGAAGAGGAGGAGGAGGAAGAAGAGGAGGCAGTGGGCGAGGAAGAGGAGGGAGACTCGGGGGAAGGAACGGACGAGGAATCTTTAGAAGAAGGGGACAGTCAAGATAGCGACTTTGAAGAGCTTGACGAGGACAACGACAGGAAGAAGAAAAAGGGATCTGAAAAACAGGTTTGTGTTTTGTTGTCTAGGGATTCAGACTCTGATACTGGTTGCTTTTTTTTTTTAGTTGAACCTATATATTAAAGCATTTCTTTTACCTCACCTCTTTTTCAAACGGTCATAATTCGATATCCCTGTGAAATGACTTCTCCAATCATTTAGTCGCTTAAACAGCCCCTTTCTTACAATCGACTGAAACTCTCATTCAGCTCTTCATCCATCCAGACAACAACTGATGGATAGTCCCCACTGTACTTTTTTTTTTCTTTTTTAATAATCATTCGGATCTGTCACTACTTGTTTCATCGTAACTTGAAGAATAAATGCTATATCAGCTGATATTACAGATTTGTGTGTGTGTGTTAAGTTATCTTTATCAGTATTGGATATTTCATTATGGATTTGTTTTTTTACATTTACATTTTAATTTAATGGGACTGTTACTTGTAATATTTAGCAAATCTTAATGAATATACATTTCCTATTACTGTACATTATAATGTTTTGATGCCTAGATTCACTTGTAGCATTTAAAACAACTCATCTTAGTTTGTAGTGTTTTTCTTAGACAAAGAAATTCAAAGCTATTTTATCAGTTATGAACAAAAATATGACATTCAATTGGCCATTACATAAAAATATCAGCTAAAGCGTGTTTCAGTATTTGTATTTCAGTGCAGTTTAATTTTTTTTTTTTTTCTGAAATTAGTCTGCAGCGGCCCTTTGTATTGGCGTAGGGAGTTTCAGTGACCCTAATGACCTACCTGGCCTTGCACACTTCCTGGAACACAGTAAGTCACACATGCAGTTGTTTTGCCATTATTGTATTCAGTAATGCTTTATTCTCAGTGATAATGTTTAACTCAAACGTATCTCTCTACTTCCCAGTGGTGTTCATGGGCAGTGAAAAGTACCCTTCTGAAAATGGCTTTGATGCATTCCTTAAAAAGCATGGCGGCAGTGATAATGCTTCCACTGATTGTGAGAGAACAATTTTCCAATTTGATGTCCAGAGAAAATGCTTCAAAGAAGCCCTTGACAGGTAAAGCAGCTCTAAAAGATGTGATCTTATCACATCACATCACCTCTTATCCTGATGGCCTCTTTGTCTTTTTTTTTGAGTCAGAATACTTAACGCAATCCTGTTGAGTATTTTTCTAACCAAAAGCATTGAAATAAAAGCAAATGCGATTATATGTTTTAACCTTTGGTTATACTTAACCTTTAAAATAATGTGATTGTCTTTATCTCAGATGGGCTCAGTTTTTCATCTGTCCTCTTATGATTGAAGACGCCATTGACCGAGAGGTTGAGGCTGTGGACAGTGGTGAGTAAAGCATTTATATTATAGATTAAAATATTGTTGATAGCTCAACTGTGCAGTTTAACAGCCTGATGTTTTTTTTTTTTGTTTGCTACAGAATATCAGCTTGCTAAGCCTTCAGACTCTCACCGTAAGGAAATGCTCTTTGGCAGCCTAGCAAAGCCCAACCATCCCATGAGCAAGTTCTGCTGGGGTAAGTCAAACATGTTAAAAGCTGCTTTAGAGTAGCTCCTGGGTTTATTCTAAAGTTGCTTTTTTTGATGGTCTTGTGATTGTATTTAAGGAAATGCACAGACCCTGAAGACTGAGCCTAAGGAAAAGAATATCAATGTTTACAAGCGGCTCCGTGAGTTTTGGAAGAGATACTACTCTGCCCACTATATGACCTTAGCTGTGCAGTCTAAAGGTAGGTACAGTATGCAGGACTTAATTTGTATATGGAATTTCTAATAGAAAATGATCCTAAAATCTCTTCTGCTCCAACCTTCGCAGAGAGTCTTGACACCCTTGAGGAATGGGTTAGAGAAATCTTCAGTCAGGTACCCAGCAAGTAAGCTAAACCAAAGCCCTATTTGAATATCTGTAAAATGTGATAATATAAAAATGTATTTAAAGAGTTTCTCAATGCGATTCAGTGGACAGCCGAAACCTGATTTTTCAGAACAGTTGAGCCCCTTTGAAACACCTGCCTTCAACAAACTTTACCGAGGTATGCCGTAGAACTTACTGCTCAAGTGAGGTTTAACAAAACTCTAGAACTCACTATTAATATTTTGTTTGTTGTTTGTTGCAGTGGTGCCTGTTAGAAAAGTACATGCCCTCACCATCACATGGGCTCTACCACCTCAAGAGAAGCACTACAGGTAAACTAGTCATGATTGCGCTCTGTGTGGCTCCTTTTTATAAAACAAATAAGTGATCCACAATAAGGTTCAGTCATTTTTAATGACATGGATTCAAAAAACATCTTTCAAAAGTGCTGTTAAAAACACATCTACAGTATACAATATATCCACATCTTTGACCATTTTACTGGGACTTTACATATTGATTTTGTTGGTCTTTATTGGAATGCCAATATTATTTCTTTTTATAATATGATGCTTAACCAATGCTCTTTCTGTTGGTCCTCAGGGTAAAGCCTCTGCATTACATTGCTTGGCTGATTGGCCATGAGGGAACTGGAAGTATCCTGTCCATGCTTAGGAGGAAGTAAGTCCTTTCTCTCATGATTTGGCTTTTAATAAATGTCAAGGTAGTTCTACTTTCATTGTAACTAATCTGTACATGCAGCATAAATTTTGCACGTACCCCAGAAACTGTGAAATTGAATCTCTTTCTCTCTGTGTAGGTGCTGGGCTCTGGCTTTGTTTGGAGGAAACAGTGAAACTGGTTTTGATCAGAACACCACCTATTCAATATTTAGTATCTCCATCACTCTGACTGATGAGGGCTTCCAGAACTTCTATGAGGTCTGCATTGGTCACAAGTCTAGACATTGCATTGTTTCACATTTCTGTGATCCTACACTACTAGTGCATGTCAAAATTATGCACTACAGTTACGAGCATCCTTAAGATATAATATTGTTTTCACACTTAATGTTATTATAGAAATATGGGGGGAAGCTGAGAAACTAACAGATTTGCTAAATGTGTGTAAAATAGGATTGCAAAGCCTCCGAGGCACAAACACACCCCTTTTCCATCCTAAATTATAACAGACACGATTGCTATAAAGTTTAGCCCCACTGAGAATGAATGCATCTATGGTAATTTGGTTGGTTTTCTTCATTCAGGTTGCTCATCTGGTCTTCCAGTACTTGAAAATGCTTCAGACCCTTGGGCCCCAACAGAGGTAGGCCCTTCATGTGAAGTGTTTATTTTGAGGAGGATCATTGCAGAACCTTTACTCACACTACATTGAATAATGTAGCTTGAAAGATATCACCAAAAAGTTTGCTTCTCTTTGGCAGAATATATGAAGAAATTCAAAAGATTGAGGCCAATGAATTCCACTATCAGGAGCAGGTAAGGTTATTTGTCAGCCTATGAGCGCTTAGCTGTTTCTCACCAACAATGGAGTGTTTTTGTATTTCTGGCTTTTAGAAATAATTTAAAAGATGGATATGAGCATTTGTTTGTAGACACTGCACTCACAGTGATGCTTTTACAGACTGATCCTATTGAATACGTGGAGGACATCTGTGAAAACATGCAGCTGTTCCCAAAAGAGGACTTCTTAACAGGAGACCAGCTAATGTTTGATTTCAAACCGGAGGTAGTTGCCCATTACATGCAGCACTGATTTTGATTTATTAAAGGTTTTCAAAAATATGGGTACACATTTGTGTGAAAACACCATAATTGGGATTTTTTTTTTCCTCTTAGGTGATCTCTGCTGCACTAAACCTCCTCACACCAGAGAAGGCCTACTTGCTCCTTTTGTCCCCCGAGCATGAAGGCCAGTGCCCACTCAGGGAAAAGTGGTTTGGGACCCAGTACAGTGTAGAGGGTTTGTACTTTTTAAAAATATATATTTTAACTCCCTACTTTCAGTTCAAAAGTACAATATTCAGGATCAGAAGTTAAAAATAGGTGTCTTACAATCTGTGTCTGTATTAAATTACACTGGAAGTGAAAGTGAGAAGCCAGTGTTGAATTGTTAAAAAAGCTTTTCACTAGGGTTTCAATCACAGAATTATATATATATTTATTAAACTCATACACAAGCAGCAGTGGTGCCAGTTTGAAGTGGAGAACTTGCTCTAGCTTATGAGTCGGTGTAGCCACTGCAGCGTTAGAAGGATATCTGATGCCAAAATTAAGAAGTACCTTGGTTGTGTAGGAGTATTTGGGTTTTGAACATGATAACTGTAGGAAATGATAGCTGATATTAGTATACTAGTAGATTGGGGGTGGTTACTCAAAAGAGAAATAAATCTTAAGTCCAAGCACAACAAACTGTTTCTGCCTATTAATTAAAAGATTTGTTATTTCTTACTTGAGAAGTTGAGAATTTTGAAATGCTTTTCTCAGGCTGACATGTTTATTGAACGAGATTATTTCCTGGTTTCAAATCTACTTGAAATTTATTCTTAATTGATCATAGGTTTATCTCAAGTTATTCAAGAAATAGCGTTAAGCATTGTTCCTCTTTATTGTGCAGCTCTGGAGACACAAGCACTTGTTTGAACCATGTTTTTTTTCTTCCTTACAGACATACAGCAGCACTGGAGAGAGCTTTGGGCAGGAGATTTCGATTTAAACCCGAGCTTTCACCTGCCTGCTGAAAATAAGTTCATCGGTGGGTGTCTTCAGTTGACATCTTTTAATGTTGTTGCTATGTACTGTATCTGTAGCCTGTTTCAAGACCGTTTGCAATTGTTCTTGTGTCTCTTTTCACCTCCAGCCACCGATTTCACCCTCAAAACCTCTGACTGTCCAGACACAGAGTACCCTGTCAGAATAATGAACAATGACAGAGGGTGTTTGTGGTATAAGAAGGACAACAAGTTCAAGATCCCCAAAGGTGTCGTTGTATTTGTCTCTACACTTAATATATCATGTCTCCGATGTCCAATAGCAAAATAGATTGAGTGGGAAGTACCGAACCTCTGTGCTCAATTTCCCAGCTCACACTTACGTTTTCTCTCTCTTCCTACAGCGTACATGCGGTTCCACCTCATATCACCTGTGGTTCAGAAGTCTCCAAAAAAGTAAGCTGAAGATCATGTGAAAACGTACAGTCATTCGAGCAGATCTTGTAAATGCTGTAGCCATGGAAACCCCATCTAGCCATTAGTGTGTCTGCTCAGGTCTTAGGAATCACTATCTCTAGTTTCTGTTCTTGTTCATCCATTTACCTTTCCATCTGACTTTCTCTTTTTGTTCTCTCGTCTCACCTCCACTTAGCCTGGTGCTTTTTGACCTGTTTGTGAATATCCTGGTGCATAACTTGGCGGAGCCGGCCTACGAAGCTGATGTGGCCCAGCTAGAATATAAATTGGTTGCAGGAGAGCATGGTCTTGTCATCAAGGTTAAAGGCTTCAACCACAAACTACCGGTAATTAACAGGCACAAATCAGATTATATATGAAGAAATTGGTGTCCTTTTTTTTTTTTTTTCATTTATATTTTTTATATTTTTTGCAGTTGCTGTTCAACCTGATTGTGGATTATCTCGCTGATTTCTCCGCCGCTCCTGATGTATTCAGCATGTTTGCAGAGCAGCTAAAGAAAACCTACTTTAACATCCTCATCAAGCCTGAGAAGCTTGGAAAGTGTGTCTCCTTTACATTTGCCTTTACTGCACTTACACTTCATATATGCCTGTAGCCCCGCCCATAAGTAGGGACATCATACACAAGCACTCTTATCAGTTGTTTTTTGCTATTTTTAATTTTATTTAGAAAATACAAATCAGATGGACTAATTCAAGTCCATTTTTAGTGTTTTTACAATGCCAATCTATTGTGTGCAACATTCAAGCGTGTGACAAATTTGTTTCTTGCAATTGTGATTTTGTGTGAATGCACTTATGCCACCTTAAAACATCTGTGTAAATACAAGTATATACACTAACTTCCATAAGTTTGGGGTCAGTAAGATTTTTTAAAAATGTTTTTGAAAGAAGTCTTTGCTCACCAAGGCTGCATTTATAAAAATACAGAAAAATACAATACTATTGTGAAATATTAGTATAATTTAAAAGAACTGTTTCATAATTTAATGTACTTTAAAATGTATTCCTGTGATGGCAAAGATGAATTTTCATCAGTCATTACTCCAGTCTTCAGTGTCACATGATCCTTCAGAAATTCTAAAATGCTGATTTGGTGCTCAAGAAACAGCTGCTGCTAAATGTTTTATGTCGTAATTGTGAATATTTTAACTTTTGTCCTTCATCCTTGCTGAATGAAAGTGTAAATTAAATATAAAAAAAAAAACTTACTGAACTCAAACGTTTGATTGGTAGCGTATGGCACGTTCTTCAGCGATGTAGTGTCAAAACTGCACTAGGATAGGCGAAATGAAGCATAATATAATTGGCTTGGAACACCATGATGGGTCCCTCCGCAACCCCCGCAGTCCCATATGCCAGTGTCTATATAACTGGCTATATATATCTTTTCAATGAAAAAAATGCATGATCTTCCAGTCATCGCTCTCTGTCTGTCCATATGTGTCTCCTCAGAGATGTGAGGCTTCTGATTCTAGAGCACTCTCGCTGGTCAACCATTCAGAAGTGCCAGGGTCTGCTGGATGGGCTCAGTGTGGATGAGCTCATGGAGTTTGTGGGCAGCTTCAAGTCAGAGCTATATGCTGAAGGATTAGTGCAGGGAAACTTCACTAGCACTGTGAGTTTTCACACGTTTTATACATACACTGCATGTATTTGTTTTTCAAAGAACACTTCAAGTTCAAAATATCCCACAAATGCTGCTGATAGAGCTTACTGTGTATTGATGTATACTTAGAATATTATAAAATTATGCAACACTTGTATAAGTAAAAAGCTTTCATTTTACTGTGTATAACTGCAGTTGTTCTATTATGAAATATAAAGATCTTGATTTATTTTTTGAATCTGTAGGAATCCATGGGATTTTTGCAGTATGTTACAAAGTAAGCACTTTTTTTCACCAGTTTATTTTGTATAGCACTACCACTATTTTTTAAAAAACAGAATCGGGTAGCATTTTTTTCTTTCCCCACTTTCAGCAAATTGCAATTCAAGAAGCTGTCAGTAGAGGTCCCTGTTCTCTTCAGAGTGGTAGAGCTTCCTCAGAAGCATCATCTCTGCAAAGTGAAGTCTCTCAACAAGGGAGATGCAAACTCTGAGGTCACTGTGTATTACCAGGTAAAACTTGTTTATTGGTTTAGATCAGACATATAGGCATATTTACTTTTTATATATTGCATTCCTAAAATAGCAGTGGTTGTAATATATATATATATATATATATATATTGTAGATGCACATGGAGGAGCCATGCTTTGACTTCCTCCGAGCCAAAGAGACACTGGGGTAAGTCTGTGGCACAGAGACAACATTAAGACATTATCTTGCTCCAGTTGCTGGTTTTAATTAGTTGTACTCCATCTGTTTTCACAGATATCATGTCTACCCAACCTGTAGAAACACATCAGGTGTTCTTGGATTCTCAGTCACAGTGGAGACTCAGGCCACCAAGTTCAAGTGAGCTCTCACTGTGCTTTTTGGTTGCACTTCACTGCTGCATCAGAATTATCTGATTTATGTGCTGCAGCTGCTGCCTCTTGACTCCAAAATCATAATTAACCTTTATCTCCACCTCTATCTTGACTAAACTGCAGTGTTTACACTGATTGGCTCTTTTTATTATTTCTGACTTGAAATACAGCCCACACTAAATGTTAACAATACATCCACGTACAGTACTTACAGCATGCATAACATTTTATTGCTTTATAAAAGTCTATCTTATGAAATGCTGTGTTAATCTATATCAGGGTTACCACTGTAATAAATATAAGGGAATTGTGACTTTCCACAAGTCATATACTAAAAAAAAAAAGTCTTATAAGGTCTTGGAAATTAAAGGGAGTTCAACTCAAAAATTAAAATTTGATGTTTATCTGCTTACCCCCAGGGCATCCAAGATGTAGGTGACTTTGTTTCTTCAGTAGAACACAAACAGATTTTTAACTGAAACCGTTGCAGTTTGTCAGTCCTATAATGTAAGTGGATGGAAATCACGGCTTTGAGAGTCATAAAACATACACAAACAAAACCAAATTAAACATCAATGTATCGTCACGAGCCGCAGGGTTTAATTTGGTTTTGTGTTTTTTTTTTTTTAACTCTCAAAGCCGTGATTCCCATTCACTTCCATTATAAGACTGACAGACTGCAACGGTTTGAGTTAAAAAGTCTTTGTTTGTGTTCTACTGAAGAAACAAAGTCACCTACATCTTGGATGCCCTGGGGGTAAGCAGATAAACATACATTTTTCATTTTTGTGTGAACAATCCCTTTAATGGAGTTAAAATGTTTAAAAAAATTACTTTTGTTCTAAAGTATTTCTTTAGGTAGAAAAAAATTATATTAAATGATTTGTACAAATCTTTGGGATCAGTAAGTTCCTGAAAAGAGTATGCATATGAGTTTACACAAATATTAAGCAGCACGACTGTTTACAACATTAGTAGTAATAATAAATGTATCAGGTGATCATGTGATACTGAATACTGGAGTAATGGCTGATGAAAATTCAGCTTAACATAAATTACATTTGAAAATGTATTAATGTATTTTTTTATAAAATAAATGGTTTTGGTGAGCATAAGAGACTTCTTTCAAAATCAGTTTTAATGGTAGTGTAGATCAGGAAGTGTGGGAACCTTGGTATATTAATACAGTAGTGCATTTTAAAAGTATTTTCTATTGGGTTCAGTTTGCTGCATGCTGCAAAAATGGCTTCTGCACATAGAAATTCTGTAAACTGTTAATATGGGCTCTGAGTGAGGTTCAATGTGCAAAAACTATTTTTCTCTTCTCCTTTCTGGGCTAATTTTCTGCATTCTAGCACTGAGCTGGTGGAGACAAAGATTGAGGAGTTTCTGGTGAGCTTTGGAGAAAAGATGAACAGCTTGAGTGATGAGGCTTTTAAGACACAGGTGACTGCTCTCGTAAAACTGAAGGGTTGCGAAGACACCCATCTCGGCGAGGAGGTGGACAGGAACTGGACAGAGGTGGTCACGCAGCAATATGTCTTCGACAGACTCAGCCGAGAGGTGAGAAGCCCTGTTGGACATGGGCAAAGTCTGACAGTTCAGCAATGCGTTAATGATGAATTGTGGGAATATACTTGGACATAGTCATATTTTTCTGCTTGTACAATAGATTGATGCACTGAAACTCATGACCAAGGCTGAACTTGTGAACTGGTTCATGGAACACCGGGGTGAAGGCAACAGGAAGCTCAGTGTTCATGTAAGTTTGCCGCCACATCGCTCTCTTGAGATTCATCTCTGCACTGAATCTAATTAAGAGTTGCTTTATTAAAATTCTTCCTGCCTTTTTTCGACTCAATTTTCTTCAATTAATTCCCTTTAATATACATATAGAGATCCAGTCCTTGCTGACAAAAATCTGGCATCTTTCTCCATTTATATTACTTTTTTTAATGCATACTTTCTGTTATATATATATTACTTCACTTAATACTTTGATATTACAGTAGATATTTCTGTAGCTGTGATTATTATTATTTTAAATCGTAATGGATGAATTCATAGTTTTTGCAAATTGTTAGTATATACCATTATTCATGTATTTTCTTATATTCAAATTAATCTGCTTACCTTTGAACTGATATTAGTCTGCTAAGTATCTTTTTTAACTGTTACAACTTCAGTTTTCAGGGTTTTTATTCCTTCTTTTGTGGATTTTACCAAAAATACCCAATTTTTTAAAGATCTAGTTTCCTTTTTGTAATGCACATCTGTTTGTTCATATTTTATTTAGTGAATATACTGTTTTAGATACCAGTCTGAATGATGAATGGTTTCTTTTCAGGTTGTTGGTTATGGAGTAGAAGAGAACGACCCTCCTAGTGAAGAACAGCCGGCCGCTAGAGAGGAAGAGGAGGAAGGCAGTAAGATGTCATTGTATGGGGAGGTTTCCAAACTCACCTTCCTTCCTGCTTCCACTTTACTGGCTTCAGCTACTACCATCACAGACATCCGGGCCTTCATTTCTACCCTCAGTCTCTACCCTTACCACAAGATTCTTAAATAAACAAAAGCATGGACTCATTCTGCCAGATGGCACACAGGCACGCACCCCCCTACCTCCATCTTCCATCCTTTCTTCTCATCTACTCTGTCATACTTGAGCAAGGATGAGCTGGGGCCGGCGGTCTCCTGATGATCTCGTACTTGAGAAACGAGCTTCAGCCATGTGTGCGTTCATATAATGAGCCCTGCTGTTGAAATGACATTGCTGTGAATGTTGTGTGTTTGTGTGTGCGGGCGGGCATGGACTGGTCTCAGATTGGGGGTCCTGCTGACAGACGCAGATCATAAACATGACTTGGAACATAAACATGACTTTAAACTACTCAGAATTGTGTGTATTTTATCAATAGGTCTGCAGTGTTAAGTTTGTACTAATACATTTATAATGTTCTGACACTGTGCTGAAAAGTATGAGATATATTTGAGTGAAATGATGCTTGATGCTGAGGATGTGTAATGGTGCTCAGAGGTGGGCATTTGAGCATGTAAGACCAAAATGATGCTTCTCTTACTGCTATAGCATCATTCTGCATTTGGAAGAACTTCAACCTGTAAACTGAGCAATGGCTAATATCACTGCTTAAATTCGGAATGTGCAAATATATATTTATTAAAAGCACCATGAAGCTACTAATGGACTGCATTTGAATGCCTTCATCTCTTTCATAAATCACAATTTAATTGTTTAAAAATGAAACATAAACATGGAATCAAACTGTACAAATATCAAATTGATATTATAAAATGTATCATATATATAAAATACAATGGGGGTGGACATGATTCTACCACTGCACCAACAAAATTCTGTAGAAAACATGTAGGCCTAAAATAAAAATCCAATTCGCTAATTGAATATCCTGTTTTATCTGATTACAGAAGTAAAATGTGTTGCAAATAATGTTTCATGTTGACTATGTCAAAATGTGCCATTTAAAATAGTATAGTACTATATTATAATCATGTGAACTGCAGTGTTGGGTGTAATTAGTTACTGTAATTTAATTAATTTTCATTTGAAAAAGTAAAGTAAGGGATTACTCTTATTTTTTCTGCAATTTAATCACAGTTACTTCTTATGTAATTGAACTTAATACTGTGTATAGACTATAGAACATTTATAGTGGATTTAACAAAAATGTAAAGTCTAACCTTAAAATGCATGCTTTTTATGTACCCTTCTCACTTTAAATACTTTGGTGAATTAATAAGAATATTGGTAACACTTTAGTGTCCAATTCTCACTATTAATTATTTAGTTATTAGCATGAATATTACTAGGATATTGGCTGGTTATTATTACTTAACACATATTAATGTCTTGTTCTGCAAGAATAATTTATGTAGTTATCTATTAATTATTTGAAAGAATTAAAATAACTTTTCATGTCTATCCTTATATCATTAACTGGTCGAGATTGTTATATGATTTAGAAAGTAATTAGTAATAAGTAATTAAAAACTTTTTGGAGAGAGTAATTTGTACAGTAATGACACTGTTGAAGATGTAATTAGTAACTAGTAATTAATTACTTTTTTAGAGTAACTTACCCAACACTGGTGAACTGTATATGGATGTGATACCGAATGTGATGTCATTTTAAAAAGCATGCCCTCAACTCTCCAAAGGTGACCTTAGATTCAGCTGAAAATACGTTGAGAATTGTCACAGTGCCAACACTTACCAGGCACCACATGGAGTTGGCATTGTGTTCTCCTTGTCCAGGCAGGAGGCACATAGCAGCACACAGCAAGAGAGTTGATCTCTTTGTACTCCAGAATAGCTCTTCTTCTCTCACCACCCTGCCTTTCATTGTTCTGATCCTGCCGTCCTGAAGCACTTTGTAGAGGTGCGGTACACTGGCTAGAGTTTCATCAGTCTGCTGAAAGCTGCACAGTTTAAGAGGGATCACATTCTAAATATTTAGACTGTCTTGGCATACACTGCCTGTCTTTTGTAGTTAGACGATTCGTCACTATGCTGTCACTACATCTCACTCCTGCAGGGTGTCTTAGTTGATGAAAACTTAAGTGGGAGGAGGTGTAAGAAAGAAAACGGGGATAATATGAATAAATAAGGCAGATATATGTGAAAAGTCCTCCTCCTGCTCTACAGGGAGTTCTCTCAGCGTTACTCATGGAGCTGTGAGTCTCGCTGCTCTTACAGATCATGTTAAATATAAGAAGGACATGAATTATGTGCCTCCCAGGCAGCAAAGCACAGGGAATGAAACGAGGGTTAATTGTGTCTGGCCTTTCGATACTGAGATAATGGCATCTAATGCTAGATTCAGACAGCCTCATTTAATTTATTTAATAACAGATAAATTCGTAGTTGTAATTATAACTTTTTTATTTTGTGGAACTGCTCTGTTATGAATTTAAAAAGCTGAACATCATCATCAGCGCTGTGGGTAGTAAGTGATTACATGTAATTTGGATTACATAATCAGATTCCAAAGATGTAGTACTTGTAATTAGATTACATTACATTCATACAGTTACTTTTTTATTGATTACATGTTAAAATTACACTGTGTGTGTCATATTGTTTAGCTTTGAATATTCACAATGTAACATGGCCATGTAAATGCCATGTAAATTAATTTGCAGTCCATGCTTTTGAATTTGGAGACAAAAGCAACTCTCAGTCAATTATACCATGTTAATATTTCAATAATTTAACAACACATTTGCGTGTTCACAGTTCTCTGATGTCAGTTAATGGTCACTGACATGCAGGTCAACAAATAAAATATTTCAAATATGGAAATTGAATTTTTCATGATGTTTATAACAAAGAAGGGAATATATTTAATTTCTCTTTGCTTTTTATAACAATAACCCCATTTAAATCTATAAACAATTGGGGTCAAAAGTAATCTAAATGTAATTCAAAAGTAGTCAGAATACATTAGGCCTACTTAAAATTTAATCATCTAGATTACATTACTGAATACATTTGTCATCATGTAATTTGTAAACTGTACACTCTTAAAAATAAAGGTGCTTCACAATGTCATAGAAGAACCTTTTTTTGTTTAAATGGTTCCATAAAGAACCTTTAACATCTGAAGAACCTTTCTGTTTCACAAAAGGTTCTTTGTGGCAAAAGAAGGTTCTTCAGAATATAAAAGGTAAATGGTTCTTTAAAAAAACATTACTGAATGGTTCTTCTATGGCATCGCTGTGAAGAACCTTTTAAGCACCTTTATTTTTAAGAGTGTAACAGAGTGTAAAGAGTGTACACTAAAGAGTGTAAGTAATCTACCCAGCACTGATTATCATTTATACAAAAAAAAATCTATAAACTCTACAAATGTCTACAAAAATGGTAAATTAATTTTTTTTTTTATATATACTGTTACGTGTTTTAAGAGTCTTGTTTAAGACCTTGACATGCTTATCGAGGTGCCATTTTAATGAAATAATTTCTTCACGACTAAAGACATAGTGTAATGGCAGTCAGGAAGGAGGGAATGACATTCCCATGCCGTGTGTAATATTTAATTATAAAGATGTCAAATAACAAGTATGGCAGTTTTGCACTAAAGCACTTTCCCTACATTACATGCATTGACACAGATGAGTTGAGCAGGCACTTAATCTCCTTCATTCAGCCTTGTTACAGATCCCCTCTGCTGGTACTATTCTAATTTATGCAACAAATCCCTGCCAGCCCTCATAATTAAATCTGTCAATGATGTGGCACCTTGCTGTGTGTGTGCGAGCACACATGAATGTGCATGCATGCATATAAGAGAGGAAGAGTCTGTGATGGGATTTGTATATGTGCATGTGATTGTGTCTTCATTTACCAAACGTCACTAATCTTTCCATATTCGTTTTGCTTGTTGCCAAAAACAAATTAAGAAATACTTAAAGGGACAGTGTAGTTTTGTCCAGTCATGTAATTTGAAATATGCAATAAAGAATCATTAGACCATCACGGTCTGTTTTAAATAAGTGTTTTTAAAAAGTACATTTTGAAGATCTATCTGGCAGTTTCTTGCAACAACACTGATACATGAAAAAGTCTGTTAAAGTCTACTTCTTCTTATACATAATTTATATAAAGTGGTTAATTTGGCTTGGATATGTTATTATATATAATTATATAATTATATTATTGTTGTTTTTATGTATAGTTATTTTGAGATAGAAAAAAAGGTAAATTCATATATGCAGCATGAAGAATGTATTATGTAAAGTTTCAAGAGTCAACTGTCAGTTTAAAGGGGTCATATGATGCTATTTTAAATATCATTATTTTGTGTATTTGGTGTAACAGAATACGTTGACATGCTTTAATGTTCAAAAAACACATTATTTTTCAAATACTGTACATTATTGTAGGTCCTCTATGCCCCGCCTCTCTCAAACACGTTTTCAACAAAGCCCCCTCCTTTGACAAGCGCAGTCTGCTCTACTTGAAATCGCATCATATGACCCCTTTAAAAAAAAAAAAAAAAAGGCTATTTTACTTTTATGTAATCAATCGATCCTTTTAAATTATGATTTAATTCAAGCTTCCTAATTTCCTGATTATTATAAACACAAGCACGTTTCTAAAAGATAAAGCCAAGTGTCATGTGAACGCTGTCACTTTTCTTTCTATATTCTGTGGACGGTGGTGATGTGAAACATGACGCACGCTCATAGGCTGACGCTTTGCTCTCCTTTAACATATGTAAAGGTGTGGGTTCATTTCCTGACCCTTTCCGCGCGTGCAGCATCATCTCCTCGCAGGCTGTTGCATCCTCCTGAGGGACCGTCGGCGCTCTTCACAGCCTGCACACTACATACCGGTCTCTGATTCGCAATCTATGGGCTTACATTTCTGCCACAATTCTGCGCGCGAAAGATCATATTTTGAGCGCACAAAAGTGCATTTTGCACACGCGCGATCTGAGTTTGTGGAGAAAATGTTCGTTTCGCAAAGAAAAAAGACTTTCGAGCGCACGGAAATCAATTTTGCATTTAAAATACGTTTTTGGATGTGTGCAGACCTTCTCTTTTGCGCGTGCAGCAAAATGCACTTTTGTGCGCTCAAAATATGATCTTTCGCGCGCAGAATTGTGGCAGAAATGTAAGCCCATACAATCTGGGTAATGCCACTCATTCATTTGTGAGCTCGGATGTGTTATATTGTCTCACACAGCATACACGCGGCTGTTCGCAGGGATACTACGGAATTACAGCCGCAACAAATGATGATGTGACAGCCATCCGTTCAGACAGATAATAAAAGCTCGCTGTGCAGTGGACGCTGCATTTCTGCTAACGAAGCAAAGCCTCAGACGAGCCTTTCCCAGATGAACAGATACAGTAGTGTTCACTACTGACAAGCATCAGTCACTTGGAATAATACACTGCACGCTGCATTACAAACATTCTGGGAGGAGGAGAAACAGGTTTTAAGGTAACTGAAATGTCCTTCTATAATAGTAGTCATGCACGTGTGCTGAAATGGTCTGATTTGGATGTTGCAGTGTAATGGAAGTATTCAAGTGCCAATTCAGTCTGTAAATGTGTCCGGTTATGGATCTTGGTGCATGATCTTTGTTTGCATGAATTAAAAAATAAGAATGAAAAATCTTACACGCATATAGTAGTAAGCAAGCATACAACAGCCATGAAAGTGGGGACACTATACAGAACCACAGGACACAATACATTTATGAAGGTGGGAGAATCCAAAAATATGTTGATGCTGGCACCATTTTTTATTATTGTTTTATCAGGCTATATATATATATATACACACACACACACATACACACACAGTGGTTAAAATGATCTATTTTTGTTTTTATACATAATGGCTAATTCAGCCAGATTGATCAAGAGATGATAGATAGATTTTTTTTGTGATGGTTGAGCATGATAGTAGTCATATATTTCACGCAGAGCTGTTGCTTTTGGCGAAAAAGTCATGTTTTCCACAGTGGGAAAGCATATGTTTTCTGCTTCTAGCAGACATGACACATACACAGATGCTGTTTTAGTGGAGACATGATTTCTAGGCCAGTGATGCTCTATCTGCCAAGGGGGCCTGGCGTGTTTGGAGCAGCTTTTCAACTGTTTGTTTTGCTGGATTTACATGGCAAGCTCTCCAGCAGTGTGCTCTTGGCAGATGTACTGCTTGAGGGAGCATGTTTGTTTGAGTCAAGCTATGGTAAACCACGCAGTCTGAAGTTTTTAAAGCCTCACTGTGAGTCGCCTTGACAGGGGAGAGCCCATCAAGGGCATTTCTGGGAGCAATTCTTGTCTGTTGCAAGAAATGCAGTTGAAAGCTAAAGGGCGATGACACGTGTACATGAACATGACGTAATACTATACTATGGTTAAAAGGGAAAATGGTGAAAGATTGTTAGCTGTTTACTGTAGTATTTAGAGGAATACTTCACCCAAAAATGGGCCATTCATGATGTAGATGAGTTTGTTTCTTCCTCAGAACAAATTTGGAGTGATCACTTTTTTAATCTAATTAACGGCTTGTGAAGTGAAAAACTGCATGTTTGTATAAGAAACAAATAAGGCATTTAAGGCATTTTAACTTCAACTATCAGTTCTGGCCAAAATATGAGTCCAAATTCCATAATACTTGCTCCAGTGAAAAGTCAATCCTCTGTCCTCTCACATCAAAATCCACTGATATATTTGTTTAGAACTGTTTTGGACTGTTTTTGCTTGTAAACAATGCTTGATTTGTGCATATTTCACTCCTGATTGAGACAAGATTACTTTTTCCCTGGAGAAAGCAATATTGGATAAAGGACTGGCATTTTAGCTGGAAGCAAAGGTTTAAAGTAAAAAGCAATGATGGATTTGTTTATTACAGACACACAGCTTTTCACAATATGTTAACTGGTGAACTGGAGTCATGTGAATTACTTATGGATTATTGTTTTTATCAGCTATTTGGACTCTCATTCTAATGGCACCCATTCACCGCAGAGGATCTATTGGTAAGCAAGTGTTGTAATGCTAAATTTCTCCAAATCTGTTCCGATGAAGAAACAAACCCATCTACATTTTGGATGGCCTGAAGATGAGTAAATTTTCAGCAAATGTTCATTTTTGGGTGAACTATTCCTTTAACAGGACTGTAAACTTCCATAGACAATAAATGACCCCTAATGTTCAGATTAGATGGCAATTAAGATGGTTTTCCAATGGCAGATTCCTATTGGTATAAACGGACAGGATTGCTTTTATTCTTTTTGACAAAGAAAAACGAATGATGATATTCCTCTTCTCTCTGTTCATTTTTTAAGTCCATGCAACTGCCCCAGATTTCGACATAAATATATTCTCTCCATACACGGCAGAGATGAGTGCTTTTTGAAGAGAATGGGGTGAAAAATCCTTCCTTCACTACCTGGCTAATTGGCCCGGTGATGGAAAAATATTGTTACAGGAATGATATTTGAATAATTGAAAAGGGCCGACTTAAAATTGCAGGCTTGCCTTGATTTCAAGTGCAAAGTTAGAGGCTTCCTCACCGAAATATTCATGCCATTATTTAAGAGTGGATATATCAGGAGAAGGGATTCATTCAAAAATGATCAGAGCTCCTGCCTCTCCATTGCACAGAGCGAGAACCAGCTCTCGCGGCTGCGGAGGAGAGATTCATTTTAATAATGAAGAAGGACGTTCACCTTACTATCTCCCCACAGCGTTGTTATAAGTGACATCATAGATCAGGCCGACAAGCTATGTCAAGAGAAGCCTCTCAGCATTGTGATTGCGGCGGTTTCTGTTTGTTGCTGACTTATGTAGCACACATCAAAAACAAATTACAATGTGTTTATGAGTGAACAGAGCACTGAGTCATCTGCTCAGTATTGCTTGAGCTATCCAAAGTGAGAGCTTTAATACTTACTGCAGAGTTGGACATGTGCATGCTTCATTGCGTTGGCATTTGCACTTTCTATGACTTGTAAACAGTGATTTAAAAAGTTCTCTTTCTACTGAATTGACCCATTGTCAGACTCTGTTCCATGTTTTGTGTGTGTCCTGCTCCCCTGTGCCTTCCCATGCCCTTATTTGGTTAGTTTCCTGTTCCTGTCCTGATTAGTTCATCTGTCCCAGGTGTTTCCCTTGATGTTTCATTTGCTCCCAGGTGTGTCTCGTCATCCCCTCCTCCTGTGTGCATAAAAAGTGTTCCCAGTCCCAAGTTCTCTGTCCGCTGTTAAACGTCTTCCTGAGTTCATCTCCCTTGGTTCCTGAAAATAAAGCCTTGGTAAAGTATTCTCCAGCGTCTCCTCGGTCCTCGTGTGTGTGTGTCGTGACAGAACAGCGGACCGAACTGTAAGCGGCATCCC
>NW_015539837.1:243683-243886 GCF_001515605.1 Sinocyclocheilus anshuiensis | reverse complement strand
ATTCCCCGTTAGGCCCAGGGAGGGCTCCAGGCCCCGAATACAGCCCCGTAGATTTCCCCAAGGATTTTTTGGGCGGGGGGTAGTATCATCGCCCCGTGGACCTCCCAGACACCACTGGGCTAACTTGGAGGGAAGGTGACTCCAGCCGTATGGGGCCTCCGGAGTCCCCAGATCCGCCATGGCCTCCGGAGTCCCCAGATCCG
>NW_015539837.1:241933-243381 GCF_001515605.1 Sinocyclocheilus anshuiensis | reverse complement strand
CCATGGCACCCCGAACGGGTACCGCTCTGGAGGCCCACTGTCCTGTGTCTGTCCTGAGGGACCTCCAGAGTGCCCAACCCCCCCTCCCCATTGGATGTTATATGGCGTGAGGACACGCCTTCCGGAGGGGGGCGTTATGTCAGACTCTGTTCCATGTTTTGTGTGTGTCCTGCTCCCCTGTGCCTTCCCATGCCCTTATTTGGTTAGTTTCCTGTTCCTGTCCTGATTAGTTAATCTGTCCCAGGTGTTTCCCTTGATGTTTCATTTGCTCCCAGGTGTGTCTCGTCATCCCCTCCTCCTGTGTGTATACAAAGTGTTCCCAGTCCCAAGTTCTCTGTCCGCTGTTAAACGTCTTCCTGAGTTCGTCTCCCTTGGTTCCTGAAAATAAAGTCTTGGTAAAGTATTCTCCAGCGTCTCCTCGTTCCTCGTGTGTGTGTGTGTGCATCGTGACACCCATTAGCATGCCACCTAATTGAGTTTTTGTCAGTGGTCATGACTGAAATGTGGGAACAAGCCAAAAATGCATTAAAATTGTGACTGTTTGTTATTTTACTATTAATTTTACATGACTGATTTCTTGTCCTGAAATTGTTGTCTGCTGCTTATATATGTCAAGTCGGGACAAATGTATTTGTATAGCACTTTTCATAATGTTAATGTTTATAACTTAATATCTTTATGGCTTATTTTCGACAATGATACAAGCAATCAAGCTTATCTGTAAGCAATTCAGGCAAATATATATGCATTTTTGCCATTACCTATTTATAGGAAAAATTCAGCTTAATACAGTATAGTCATTTATTTCTTTCCAGCTTGATATAAAACTTTTTTTTTTTTTCTTTTTTTTTGCCAATATTCAGTTTTGTTGCCACGATACTCCTAAATCAGCTATTACTTAAAACGATGTATTTTTAGCAATTGTCATCTCCGAACACAACATATTTATAAAATATTTATGGAATAAAAACAAATATTTATATATGTGACCCTGGACCACAAAACCAGACATAAGTAGCACGGGTATATTTGTAGCAATAGCCAAAAATACATTGTATGGGTCAAAATTATAGATTTTTCTTTTATGCCAAAAATCATTAAGATGTTAAATAAAGATCATGTTCCATGAAGATATTTTGTAAATTTCCTGCCATAAATATAGCAAAACTTAATTTTGAATTAGTAATATGCATTGCTAAGAACTTCATTTGGACAATTTTAAAGGCGATTTTCTCAGTATTTTGATTTTTTTTTGCACCCTCAGGTTCCAGATTTTCAAATAGTTCTCAGCCAAATATTGTCCTATCCTAACAATATCATATATCCATAACCATATATCAATTGAAAGCTTATTTATTTAGCTTTCAGGTGATGTATAAGTCTCAATTTCAAAAAATTGACCCTTATGACTGATTTTGTGGTCCAGGGTCACATATAAAGAAATCATA
>NW_015539837.1:239225-241591 GCF_001515605.1 Sinocyclocheilus anshuiensis | reverse complement strand
TAAGTTTTAAAAAATCTGTTTATTTTTATTGTATTATTATTAAAGTTTTAGTTTAGAGTCTTTTAGTCTTCTTTACTCTAGCATTTGTGCACAGATTGTCTGTCCCCCTAAACCATGAGCCTCATGTCCATCAATATTTTTTTTTTAAATCACCCCACAATTTTGAATCGTCTCTCTTTGTGCTTTAAATAAATGCCAGTGAATTAAGTGGGGTAGCGGCAATTGCTGAATAAGAACCCAGTCAGCAGCTGCTTTATAGCCTGACATCTGAAGCTGTCTCTTGATTTGTCCTTGGGGCAGGATGTGCATGCTGGCCGTCCATAAATCAGGCAACAGAGACCCGCTGGCATATACAGACCCAGCTGGAGAGAGAGGCTAAAACTAAAGCTGCAACATTATAGGTTTGGAGGTTTCATTTGAGCATTTGAGTGTTTAAGGTTTCATTTGAGGTTTCATTTCATCATGAAAAACTCTAAAATGTTGTGTTTTATGTCAATTTTGATTTTAAATTGGATGTCTTGATAAAAGGGAAGTGAAAAATAGAATAAGAAATTGAAGCATAGCTCTATTTCAATCAATCCAGGAGACATTAAAGTTGAATAACCCAAATCTTTAGAGTTGATGATGGTGAAATTAGTAAAATGAAGGTGGCCTGAGAACAAGCTCTCTGGTCATCAGTTTCTCAGTCAACCATCTCCAAAACTCTCACTGTCACCAGAGACATGGGATTTGATATGATATAAGTCATTCACTACTGTGATTCCTTTAAACAGTTCCTTAACTATCTCTCATTGACTGTGTCAGAGCCCATTGAGCTGATCTGAGTGCTTCTATACATCAGGGAGTGTTTAATATATGCATGTATGGTGCTTCTTACAACTGTCAGTTAGTTACTTGATATTATTAACTGTCACTTATCCAAAACAACTTACAAGACAGTATTCCCAGAGCAATCTGGTGTTAAAGGGATAGTTCACTCAAAAATAAATATTATTTCTTCCTATTTTCTAAACCCCTCATGTCATTTGAAACCTCTATGACTTTCTTCAGTGGAAAATAAGAGAAGATATTTTGAAAAATGTCTCAGTGATTTTTCATCCATAAAATCAGTGGGGTCCAATCACTGATCTATATATAATGACTCTATTATAGATCAGTGGGTCCAATATTTATTTATTTGTAAAAGTCATACAGGGTTCAAATGACATGAGGGTGTGTAAATGATGGCAGAATGTTAATTTATTTGACAGATAGAATCAGTTATGTTACATTTACATTTAGTTATTTAGCAGACGCTTTTATCCAAAGTGACTTACAAATGAGGACAATGGAAGCAATCAAAATCAACAAAAGAGCAATGATACGCAAGTGCTATAACAAGTCTCAGTTAGCTTAACATAGTACACGTAGCAAGTTTTTTTTTAAATTATATAATAAATAAAAAGAAAACCGATAGAATAGAAAAAGAATAGAGTAAAAAGTTAGTAAAAAGTGCAAGTCTAAAAGGGGCAATTTTTTTTTAAGAATAGAATTAGAATAGAGATTGTTAGAGGGTCAAATAAAGATGGAAGAGATGTGCTTTAGCCAATTCTTGAAGATGGCTAAGGATTCAACTGCTCGGATTGAGTTGGGCAGGTCATTCCACCAGGATTTTTTATTTAAAAGTCGGTGAAAGTGATTTTGTGCCTCTTTGGGATGGCACAATAAAGCGACGTTCACTTGCAGAATGCAAGCTTCTAGAGGGCACACAAGTCTGAAGTAATAAATGTAGGTAAAAGGGTGCAGAAACTGGTGGTTTTGTAGGCAAACATCACTGCCTTGAATTTTATGCAAGCAGCTATTGGTAGCCAGTGCAAATTGATAAACAGAGGTGTGACGTGCATTCTTTTTGGCTCATTAAAAATTTATCTTGCTGCCGCATTCTGGATTAATTGTAAAGCTTTGATAGAACTGGCTGGAAGACCTGCCAAGAGAGCATTGCAATAGTCCAGCCTGAACAGAACAAGAGCTTGAACAAGGAGTTGTGAAGCATGTTCTGAAAGAAAGGGCCTGATCTTCTTGATGTTGAATAAAGCAAATCTGCAGGACCAGGCAGTTTTAGCAATGTGGTCTGAGAAAGTCAGCTGATCATCAATTACAACTCCATGGTTTCGGGCTGTTTTTGAAGGTGTTATGTTTGATGAGCCTAACTGGATGGTGAAATTGTGATGAAACGATGGGTTTGATGGAACCACAAGCAGTTCTGTCTTGGCAAGGTTGAGTTGAAGGTGATGGTCCTTCATCCAGCAAGAAATGTCTGTTAGACAAGCTGAGATGCGAGCAGCTATCATCGGATCATCAGGATGGAATGAGAGGTAGAGTTGAGT
>NW_015539837.1:238925-239198 GCF_001515605.1 Sinocyclocheilus anshuiensis | reverse complement strand
GCTTTTTGTTTGTTGTTTCTCCGATCGCAAATGCAGACATGGTTTTATGTTTACGCAGCGCGATACGCAACGCAACACGTAAAAAGTATAAGTCATTATAATCAGTAATTATGTCCCCACTGGATGCAACAAATGCCTAATTTGTAATGGGTTTTATTGGTTTTGTCTCGACCTGCTGGGAGACGGCATCACAGTATGTTAAGGGCGTAACATTTCTGTCACACGCTTGAGGCATTCGGCCAATCACAACGCACTGGATAGCTGGCCAATCAG
>NW_015539837.1:233586-238830 GCF_001515605.1 Sinocyclocheilus anshuiensis | reverse complement strand
TGTTTTTTTAACCTTAAACAACATTAACACATTTCATTACACCAAATACACAAAATAATGTTCTTTTTAGCAACGTCATATGACCCCTTTAAGTTATGGGGATATACGAGCCTGTAATGTTAAATGATATCCCATGTTAATGAGAGTTGTATACCACAATGATATAAAAGGACTATTATTATTTATTTATTTCCTGTTCTGGTCTAAAAGTCTGTTTTTTTTTCCACAGTTTTTTTTTTCCACAGTTCCACAGTTTTTTTTTTTTTAAAAGAAAGAAAAACACCACAGTGACCTGTGATAACAAAAATACATTAATATAAAACCTCTGACTTTCAATTAAATTCTACTTTCAGCTCCCAAAGAGAAACTGAACATGATCGCTCTAAATCCTTTGCTGCCACTTTAAATAGTGATATATGAGGTTATTTACACTGAGAAAACAACACTGCCACTGAAAAGACCACCGTAGTTGCTCACCAGCATACTGTATGTTGTTTCGGATGCTGGTGCCCAGCCTAGAATGCTGATTTTCCTATCAGGCATCTTAGCTTTACCACAAAACTATCATGGCATAAACCAGCCTGGAAATTCATATTGCAAGCTGGTCTTTTTAGCAGGTTTTCAGTTCTAGTATTAGCTTAGCTAATCTTTAGCATCTTATTAATGTTCTTTTTGTTTATGGTGGTCTTCAGTTTGCAAGGAGCACATGATGACACTTTTCTGAGCTTTTTCTGATTTCCTGTTCCTTTGAGGAGTTTTGAACATCTAGGTCTTTTGCTAACATGTTATATGACAGCCTCTGTTTGGAGACATTAATGTGACGTCTTCACACTAGATACTAAATTAAGTTCAGTGTTGTTTTTCTGTCATGTTTGATGTGATTTGACTTTACTTTTCACATTGCAGACATATTTGTGTCGTAAACATGTGGAACGCCCACAGCTATATTGGGCCTGGTGCGGACGGACAGATAAGATGTCAGATAGAGCTGCCAGATAAAAAGTCCATAACTGTTCTGGAGCAAAGGCAGGGAGGACAGATGCCACACACTACCAGAGCACTGAGGGGAAGTGTCATCGTGTGCTCCTTTAAAAAGAAGCCGAGGGGAAGCTAAGGAAGTGAGAAGAGTCTTATTTTTGGGAAGGAGAGAAAAAGAGAAATTAGACAAGAAAACTGAGCAGGTGAGAGGAAGTGAGCAGTTCTAAAGATCTAAAGGTGTCTGTGTTATATAATATTATATCTTAAATGTTTGGGTCAGTAAGATTTAGTTTAATGGGCACCTATTATGCAAAATTCACTTTAACATGTTGTTTAAACATAAATGTGTGTTGGTGGCAGTGTTTGTACACAACCAACCTATAATGATAAAAATCCACACGCTCTTGTCGGTGCCAATAGCCTAGTGGGCAAGCCAAGTGCGCAGACATATAGTGCTGTTGCACTACGGGTGTCCCGAGTTAGAATCCCAGCTTGAGGACCTTTCCCGATCCTGCCCCCCTCTCTCTCTCTCCCACTTCACTTCCTGTCTGCTCTCCACTGTCGTATCATAACAAAAAGCAAAAACACCAAAAATAAATCTTAAAAAATAAAAATAATCCACCCGCCCCCTTTTTTTAATCCCCATAAATCATAAGCAGTGTCTCAGAACAAGCCGTTTGCAGAATTTTACAGAAAGCACATTTTACAGGCCCCACCCACAATTGTTGATGGACACTGCCATGTTTATCTTCACACTAGAGCATTAAAAGCAGCATTAAAGTAAGAAATGTCTTTTTACTACATGCATAGAAGTTATTCATTTAAAAGCAGTGATTGATTTTCTGTTTTTATTTTATTGTTTGGGTCATAATAACAGCAGAGACAGCAGTATAGGTACTGTATATTACGCTGCTGTCACTTAATATTCAATTCAATTCAAGTTTATTTGTATAGCGCTTTTCACGATGCAAATCGTTGCAAAGCAACTTTACAGCAAATTAAGTTTCTACAATATTTAGTGGTAGCTTATCAGTGGTGACTGTCAGTTAATGTACATATGGCAGAAATGTACGGAAAAATCAATTAAAGACGTAATCAATTAAAGACGTAATCAAACAGACGATGAACACTATTAACATATTATACATATTATACATAGCTATAAACTTATAGCAAAATTTGGTAGTTCTGTATGTTGTTTCAGCATCTGAGGTATCTGAGGTCCTCTGAGGGGTTGGCATCATCTCTTCTGAGGTGTTCTGGATGTCAATCCCGTGGCAAAAACAGAGAAACAAATAGAGACATAATTAGCGTAGCTGCTGTTCCAACCAAGCAAAATTGAGTTGTTTAACCAAAGCTAAAGAATAATGTGCTTAATACTTAGATCTAATATAAACATGCAATCTTTTCCAGACATAACCAACTGTGTTTTTGTAACTTATGCATGTTTTTAACATAAACTTGTGTGTATTCGACAGTTTAAGTGCAATAAGACATGAAAAAGAACTTAGTTTAGTACTCACATGCCATGTGACAGCCGCTTTCTGTGCGTGTGCTTCAGATGTGTGCGCTCAGAAAATGGTATATCCAACGCTATCTCATGACCAATTCATAAGTATTTTATGAGGTGGCTAATTCGTATGACCTCAATCGTACGATTTTGTGACGGGTAGGTTTAGGAGCAGGGTTAGGTGTAGGTCATTCATACAAATTCATGCGAATTGTCCAACTCGTAAAATACGCACGATTTAGCAAAAATCGTATGAATTTGTATGAGTGAGGTCGTACGAATTCGTATGAATTAGCCACCTCGTACAATATGTACAAATTGCTGTGAGATTGGGCTGGTATATCAGAAGTTTAAACTGATATGGCTTTAAAACGCATTATTTTAGCGTGATAGACATGATAATCAAACCCAAAAAGATGTTTTTTTGGCAGAGTATCAGAGGTGCGAGCTGTAATGGCACAGCTCTATTCTGGAAAAGGGGGCGGAGAGCAGCAGTTCATTTGCATTTAAAGAGACATGCATGCTTCCACTCAAAATAGCCATTTTCAAAATGATGAAATAGATTATCTGTTGGGTATTTTGAGCTAAAGCTTAAAGGGGTCATATGATGATGCTAAAAAGAACATTATTTACATGGCTGCAGCGTCAACAATACTACAGTGAGAATAAAAGTTACGCCTTCTTTCTTTGCGTGAACATTTGGGCGGCGTTATGCAAATCTTCCCACATAGTGAGGTAGATATGTGGGGTCGTGTTAGAACGAGCCGTTTTAGGTAGGTGTGGCTGACTCTTAACTTTTATAAAGAATATCTCTTTGGATTTGAGACTTTAGTCTTTGCAACTTTACAGATCTTCTTTATGCACCAAGAGCTTGTAACACTCCAAAGAGAAAGGAAAAATTTAAATTGCATCATATGACCCCTTTAACAGATACATTCTGGGGACACCTGAGACTTACATTAGGCTTACATCTTGTAAAAAAAGGAGCATAATATGTGCCCTTTAAAATAAATTAATATTTTATTCAGTAAGTGACAAAAAAGTATAATGTTACAAAAAAATATTTCAGATAATGCTGATCATTTGAACTTTCTGTTCATCAAAGAATACTGAATCTATCTAAAAAATATTAACAAGCACAATTTTTTCAACATTGATAATAATAATAGATTATTCTGGAGGACCAAATCAGCATATTAGAATGATTTCTGAAGGATCATGTGACGCTGATAATTCAGCTTGTATCATCACAGGAATCAATTACGTTTAAAAATATATTAAAATACAAAACATAATTTTTCCAATACCAAAACACATTTTCATAGTATACTGTATGTTCAGCTTCAGATGTGGCTTCTGTGCTGCTTTGGCAGTGTGAAGATGGCTGACGTGTGCTGGTGATGTACTGAAATATAGTGGTAACTAGAAATGAAGGAGGAAAGAGAGTAAAAGGAAAGGAACAATAGAATGGACAAAGGAGAGGGGTGTTGGGGTATTTGGGGAGAAGTGGGTCAGCAGCCCTAGGTACCATGGCAACGGAGATATACGAGCATCTGTCTATTGATCTGCAGACTCATTGGTGTAATAGAGTGAGCCAGGTGATAAACGAGCATGCTGACAAGGCCTGCGCCAGGTCACGCTTCCTTTTGCAGCACATCTCCGTCGGCATCTCCTCACATAATATACATGGGATGGTCATCTCATATTATGCATGTTTCATGAATAAACAAAGGAAAACATACAACAAACAATCTCTCAAACATGTTTGTGGGATGGGGAAGCCGTCATCAGCTTGTTTCAACACTGAAATGTAATCTGCCAAATGAATGGTATGGTAATTCTATTATCACAGTGTTCATTGCGCCCAGTGGTGTCTTTTACTTTTCACTGTGAATAATTGACTATCCATTTACAAAAAATCTCTCCAGGGACTTGAGGACCAATTTAATGCATCGCTCAATTTAATGGTTCTCCTTTTTTGGCTTCAGTGTACACTGCAGTGTGGTTTTATCTGTAATATGGTTGTGCATATGTATGGTCAGAGACACATTGGGTGTAAGAAGAAAAAGACAAGCCACACATAGGAAAATTAATGGTATTGCTCTATAAAGTGGCTGTAGGAAAGGAAGTCACACTAGCTTTTGGTTAAAAGATCACCTGATCACCTTATTGGTAAAATCTTCACAGGGGGTGAATTCAGAGTAGCATAATATTCTTACTAGTGATGTGAAGTTCTGTTCATTTTGCAGATCTTTGAATCTTGTTTGGCAAACTGTAACAATCTGTATTGAAGTCATTTTGTTTGTTTGAGCAGTAAATTTAGAAGTAATTTACACATTTAAAGTAAAATGTTACATTTTCAATAGCCAAATTCTTCCAAATGCATCCACTTTCGCGAATGTTGCTTATGCAGTTTCCACAAGACCAGTGAACGAAAAAATCGGACCGAAAAAAAAAACAGCAAATACTCGGGAGGTTACACAGTTAGTTACAGAGTCTGTGTGGCTTTAAAGGGGTCATATGATGCTATTGTAAAGATCATTATTTTGTGTATTTGGTGTAACAGAATATGTTGACATGCTTTAATGTTCAAAAAACACATTATTTTTCAAATACTGTACATTATTGTAGGTCCTCTATGCCCCGCCTCTCTCAAACACGTCATTTTCAACAAAGCCCCCTCCTTTGACAAGTGCAGTCTGCTCTGATTGGCCAGCTGACCCAGTGCATTGTGATTGGCCGTACACCACAAGCAT
>NW_015539837.1:218183-233288 GCF_001515605.1 Sinocyclocheilus anshuiensis | reverse complement strand
AAAATAAATGTTTATAATGCATATAGAATTTAGAAAATCTGTTTCATAAACAATTGTGAAAAGTTTTTAAATGCGGATTTGTAAATTATATTTTTATTACTCCACTAGATTTAGTCATCTTGTTCAGATAGTAGATGACGCTATTCACATTTCGTTTGTTTGGCTGTATTTGTTTTAAGACTCTTCCGTAAGTTCGTATAGGTAAAGGAGCATGATGAGCACATACCTATTCATTTAAGAAAATTATTAAACATTTGACTGAACCTTTTTATTATTTTGACAAACCACCATTTCAAATTATTTCCCCTGAGGTGTTTATCCTCAAAATCTTTTTCATCACAACGACATTAAACATTAAAGAATGTTATCAGTTACTATCACCATCTTCTTTGACTCAAATAAAGCAACATCTCTGGTGTACGTAAGCATCTTCGATGTGTGCATGTGCTAAACATCTTTGTTTCTCAACTTCAGTCATATTTGTTAGATGTAATGTAAACACATTTGAGAACTATGATGTTCCACACTTTTGTAAAGGTTATAGGAAAAAAAAATCTAATATAATATTTACATAGGAATTATCTTTGCGCAAAACAAATTGACGAAAAATCACTGAATTACGAAATGCAAAATTGTGTACGGCATTTGGCCAAAGAGAATTTTAGCTATAATGAGCACATAAGAGAATGCAAGTGAACTGAGATTTCATTACTGAGATAATCTACAGAATGTGAAACAAGCTCACAGTTACATTAGAGTTTTGGACTCTAGTTTGCTGAATATTGTTTGTTACTGTTCAACATGTTTATCACCTCATTACTCCATAGTGAAGACACATTCTGTATAAATCACAAAGTTTTTCACTGTAGTAGGCCGACTCTGAAACCAGACCAAACAAAAATTAGCTTGAGCCTAAGTTGTAGCACTATGAAAATTGTTGTGTTTTTATCTTTCTATGATTTGTTAGTGCTGTTCTGAACAGCGGTTTCATTTTAACATCACAATTCGTATTGTTTTGTCGTGTGTGATTGTAAAAGTTTTGTGTGTGAGTGTCTGTTTTCCATGTTCTTTGTCAGGAAAAGCCATGCTGCTTTTGCATTTTGCAAACAGTTCTGCTGTAATGTTAGCTAGCTCTTTGTGTTCTTGGCTTCTCTTTTTTCATATACATCAGTATTCCTTGAATTTGCTCGATTAAATGAAGTATTTAACACAATTTTTGGGAAATGTGTGTGAATATCGAATGCAGCACAAGGATCTTTGAAAATATTTTATCTTGAAATATCCATGTAGCACTCGGAATCATTTAAGACTTCTTTTAAATTAATACAATTAACACATTTTTTCATGAGCTCAGACACATCGTTTCATCAACCACAAAAGATTAAAAAGTGATTCTGCATTTTATTTCAACAATATATTGAATATACATTCATACATTGAAGTAGTGAAGAAAATTATAAAATTGCCATTACAAACAAACAGTAGTAATGACATTACAGGTGGTCTAGCCAGAAAAGAAAATCTCTACAGGCCAGCATGTTTTGCCCTAATATGAAATCAACCAGCGTTTCAACAATTTCACATGTCATGGAACCATATTTTTTTAAACCAGCAACACACATACTGTTAGACATGTAGACAGACAGACTGATTTTTCAGTCTTTTATGTTTGGTGAAATATATGTTATAAAATTCAAAATGATAAACTATATCAAATGCTCTTAAAAATATAAACATCAGGCTTGACAACTTTGTTAACACTTAACAACTAATATTTAAGCTAAATACATGTTTAGATATTTAGAAAAAATAAAGATATACTTTTCACATTTATACTTTATATACTTTATAACATTTCAGGGGACTGTGCTGTTGAGGACAGTAACTTCATGCCACATTGTTTTAATAAAAGTAGATCAATTATGAAGACAATCATGACAACACGCAGTTGCAGTCTTGTGTGCTTCCCGGATCAAACCTTTTGGTCAGATCAATACCTAAAACATGTGTCTGTGTGTTGGTGCAGACCGTCTAAAATGGTAGAGAACATGCCCCTTTCAATGAATTAACTACATGTCATCTGTGATTTATTTACTGGAGTGATGTTTAGAGACGAAGACAAAGGAAATAGTGTATGTGGCATCATTGGCTTTGCATGTCTAACTTTAAGTGTAATAGATGGGCTTGTATTAAGTGTAACAGTCATAACAGAAAATGGCAAGACCCATTTTCAAGTTGAGGTAGGGGCTATTATGTGTCTTTGTGAAACAGGTAGACATGATCATAGACAGGTCGGAAAAGACAACCAAAAAAAGGATATCACACTTTTAGTTTTAAACACTCATCTAGAAGGACTATCCTTTTATTTTTTATGCTGTAGTTGTTCATAAAATCCTATGAACATACACTGCATGTTTGACCACAATCAGAAAGAACTCATCACCTGAAAGCTATGCATTTACATTACATTTACATTTAGTCATTTAGCAGACACTTTTATCCAAAGCGACTTACAAATGAGGACAATAAAAGCAAGTCAAAACTAACAAAAGAGCAACAATATATAAGTGCAAATGACAAGTCTCGGTTAGCCTAACGCAGTACACGTAGCAAGGTGTATATATATATATATATTATACACACACACATATACACACACACACACACACATACAAAGAAAAGCAAGTAGATAGGATAGAAAAAATAGAAAGCTAATGTTTGTTTGTTTTTTAAATAAAAAATAAAAAAAGAAGATAAATATAGATAAAGTAGAATTAAAATAGAATAGAAAGTTGAATTTTATAACATATATTTCACCAAACCTAAAGGTCTGAAAAATAGGTTTAGCATCAGTCCACATTTCAGCTGTTAGCCAGAAAATGCAAGTGAGCTGAGATTTCATTACTGAGATAATCTACAGATTGTGAAACAAGCTCACAGTTACATTAGAGTTTTGGACTCTAGTTTGCTGAATATTGTTTGTTACTGTTCAACATGTTTATCACCTCATTACTCCATAGTGAAGACACATTCTGTATAAATCACAAAGTTTTTCACTGTAGTAGGCCGACTCTGAAACCAGACCAAACAAAAATTAGCTTGAGCCTAAGTTGTAGCACTATGAAAATTGTTGTGTTTTTATCTTTCTATGATTTGTTAGTGCTGTTCTGAACAGCGGTTTCATTTTAGCATCACAATTCATATTGTATTGTTGTGTGTGATTGTAAAAGTTTTGTGTGTGAGTGTCTGTTTTCCATGTTCTTTGTCAGGAAAAGCCATGCTGCTTTTGCATTTTGCAAACAGTTCTGCTGTAATGTTAGCTAGCTCTTTGTGTTCTTGGCTTCTCTTTTTTCATATACATCAGTATTCCTTGAATTTGCTCGATTAAATGAAGTATTTAACACAATTTTTGGGAAATGTGTGTGAATATCGAATGCAGCACAAGGATCTTTGAAAATATTTTATCTTGAAATATCCATGTAGCACTCGGAATCAAGACTGCTTCTTTTAAAATAATAATACAATTAACACATTTTTCATGAGCTCAGACACATCGTTTCATCAACCACAAAAGATTAAAAAGTGATTCAACATTTTATTTCAACAATATATTGTTGAATATACATTCATACATTGAAGTAGTGAAGAAAATGGTCAAATTGGCATTACAAACAAACAGTAGTAATGACATTACAGGTGGTCTAGCCAGAAAAGAAAATCTCTACAGGCCAGCATGTTTTGCCCTAATATGAAATCAACCAGCGTTTCAACAATTTCACATGTCATGGAACCATATTTTTTTAAACCAGCAACACACATACTGTTAGACATGTAGACAGACAGACTGATTTTTCAGTCTTTTATGTTTGGTGAAATATATGTTATAAAATTCAAAATGATAAACTATATCAAATGCTCTTAAAAATATAAACATCAGGCTTGACAACTTTGTTAACACTTAACAACTAATATTTAAGCTAAATACATGTTTAGATATTTAGAAAAAATAAAGATATACTTTTCACATTTATACTTTATATACTTTATAACATTTCAGGGGACTGTGCTGTTGAGGACAGTAACTTCATGCCACATTGTTTTAATAAAAGTAGATCAATTATGAAGACAATCATGACAACACGCAGTTGCAGTCGTGCGGATCAAACCGATCAAACCTTTTGGTCAGATCAATACCTAAAACATGTGTCTGTGTGTTGGTGCAGACCGGTAGAAAACATAGAAAACATGCCCCTTTCAATGAATTAACTACATGTCATCTGTGATTTATTTACTGGAGTGATGTTTAGAGACGAAGACAAAGGAAATAGTGTATGTGGCATCATTGGCTTTGCATGTCTAACTTTAAGTGTAATAGATGGGTTTGTATTAAGTGTAACAGTCATAACAGAAAATGGCAAGACCCATTTGAGGTAGGGGGTAGGGGCTATTATGTGTCTTTGTGAAACAGGTAGACATGATCATAGACAGGTCGGAAACAAAAAAAGGAAAAAGGATATCACACTTTTAGTTTTAAACACTCATCTAGAAGGACTATCCTTTTATTTTTTATGCTGTAGTTGTTCATAAAATCCTATGAACATACACTGCATGTTTGACCACAATCAGAAAGAACTCATCACCTGAAAGCTATGCATTTACATTACATTTACATTTAGTCATTTAGCAGACACTTTTATCCAAAGCGACTTACAAATGAGGACAATAAAAGCAAGTCAAAACTAACAAAAGAGCAACAATATATAAGTGCAAATGACAAGTCTCGGTTAGCCTAATGCAGTACACGTAGCAAGGTGTATATATATATATATATTATACACACACACATATACACACACACACACACACATACAAAGAAAAGCAAGTAGATAGGATAGAAAAAATAGAAAGCTAATGTTTGAAAGCAAAGTTTTGTGTTCTAGCTATGAAAATTTACACAGATAAAGGTTTCATGAACATTAGAAAACAACATGTAATCCTTGTGATTGTTAAACACCTCGGGTAAATTATTTGAAAAGTAGATCTGTCAAATGAGAAAAGTTCAGCCATATATTTAAAACGATTTCTGAAGTAAAAAAAAATACAGGTAGTCCCCCATATTTTCTTCTCGCATCATATGACCCCTTTAATGTGACAAATAAATGAAAGGTTGTGCATGAGCATGAAAATGAACAGATCATTCTCATAGACAACTCGAGTCACAAAATAAATGAAATGTTCTCAAAAGACCCATCACTAATTCTTTTACATATGATTTTGGAAGCACTTAGCATATTAGGGGCCATTCACACAGGAAATGGAAAAATGTGGAACGCAAACAGTGAAATAGGAGAAAAACAAGGTCTTGATATGTATTTTTTAACTTGAACAGCGCAAACTTGAAACTTAACATAAAAGACATAAGCGTGGTCATATTAGATAAGGTACTATTAAGTAGGCCTATCATTTATGAGTAAATAAGGTACAAAGATGTACCTTTTAGCTTTTGTATCTTAGGGTACCACCCCAGTAACAGCTTTTGCACCTTTTTTTTGTGTACAAACACGGTTAGCTGCATATTGCATCTTTATTGTTTGAATTTAAAATAACAAAGGACATTGTTTTCATACGTTGCAGTGTTTGTCTTGCAATTGCTTTAAGATAATATATGAATGAAACTACACTAATTTAAATCTCAAACTCTTTTGTTGAGTAGCTTAGTCCATTTTGTGTCTATAGATTTATTTATTTCATTAATTGCTGACTGCATTTATGCATTACGTAAGCTTGGCAGCCTTTTTTTTTCATTTTGGCCTTTCCTCGTTCTGGTAGATAACAGAAAATAGCTGCATTGGGGTGTTGCCAAGATGATCACCAAGTGAGCGGACTTTGGATTTTGGTATTGTGTGCAGAAATGCCATTACTTTGATATTCAATTTCACAGTTCAGTATCGCCACAAGAAAATACTCGGATAAATACAAAAATTCTCCAATTCCCACCCGTCCTTGTTATTCAAAGGGTTCTCAGTGTACTTACAGTGACCTTGTCTAGCCTATCAGCTGCATGTAATTGTCCAAACATGCCTATCAGTGGCCCATTGCTGTCAGTGTTGCCATGATAGAGAGGTTTGACCTCCAGCAGCCCACCAAAAGATCCTACATCCGTACTTTCTCATTGTTTAACTGCTGGCAAGCAGCACAGGGGACAGGAACACACTGCTTGGCCACATTCCAGGGAGAATAGATGGCACATTGGTTTTAACAGCATTAGCATTCCACCATTCCTGTATATAATTTAGTGCTTTTACTCTGAGAAAATGGACAGGAAGAGGACTTGTGATGGGTGGGAAAACATCCCTGATTTTGAACCAGATAAGCCTGGGTTCTGTTTAAGGGGACATTAATTATTTTATTAGTTCATTAGTTTCAATTGTATTTTAAGTCCTCTGTAGTAATGTTGCTTTTAAGTTTATATTTTTTTCATTGGTTTTTATACAGTATTTTATGTCAGGCTTTGAACCAAAAAGTCAGCATAATATTCTGTTCAGTTTTTTTATGTATTCCACCATGTTTGCTCTCTCTTTTCAACCATTTTCTGCCAGTGGCTTCTATTACATTATCCTTGATTACATATTTATTGCCTTGAATTATGATCTCGGTATCGAGATCTGTAAAGACTGTGAAATGTCTCCAAACTTAATGTATGCTTACAATCTTTGTAGATGTCAAAATCCCATTAACACATTATTCTTAGTTGAATAAATGTTAAAAATGTAATGTGTATCTCTGTGATTCCATACAAGTATACTGTGCTGGGTTAAGTAATGTATGCATATCTTATATTGTACTGCCTCCTTCTGGATGGAATGGTTATTGTGGCTGTTATACTATTGCTGAAACAGAAGTTCTTAAAAAATCTATCATTCACATCACATGTTGCACTTCTTCTGTGATATCCAGAAAGTGTACAGTTGAGTGTCTGCAACCCATGAGCCGTGTGTCAGGACAAGCAGCAGTACAAACTCTCTGTGGCCTGTCGTCCTCTCTGCTCTCTTCTAATGTAAGTGATGAGCGCAATCCATCAACATGTTTTTGTGTTTTGGTGTTGTGAACTGTTTTCCGTATCTGTCTGTTTTTACATATGGAAATGAAGTTTCAGTGAGACAATTGACTCCCTCTCTTTTTTTCTCAGGGTTTGATGGAGATCTGGTCGGATGACAGCTGGAACTGTTGTCATAACCGGAGGAATTCTCGCAACAGTGATACTCCTGTGTATCATCGCAGTGCTTTGTTACTGTAGACTCCAGGTGAGCATTGCATTTACATTTCATTGCAGGGTTAAGGAGCCATTCACACAGAACATGTTTTCACATTAACGCAGAAGGTCTATGGACCTTATTTACTGATTATAAAGAATCGCTATTCTAAAAACCCAAAGAAAATTCCTGAATGTCGAATTAGGAGCCATTCACACAGTACAGGTTTTTGAGTTTAAAAACAAAAGACGCTGGGCTGATGAATTGGAAACAAATTGCAAAATCTCAAAATGTGTTTTTTAAAAGTTTAACTTGAGCACCATGTTTTTTAGGTCACATATGTATGTCTAGTGCGTATTTACATTGAAAACAAAAGAAAAGCAGCGCAGTGAAATGCAAAAACGTGATCTGTGTGAATGACCCAAAATTGGTTGATCTGTTTAGTCTGCCGTCCTAAAACCCACTAAAAATAGCATTTTTAAGAATTCCATTTAAAGCTGCAGTCATAAGTTTTGCCTCTTTGTCGCCATCTCTGTTTGAAAGCCTGGAATCGCAGATGCGTGTTAAATATCGCATGCGATTTATCGTGCAGCCCTAGTTCAAATTATTATTATTATTGTTATACTTTATTCTCATATGATTAATGTTAACAACATCAGCATTGGTGTGCTGTGAGAAAAGGCTATAAACGATCGGCCACCTGCAGGATCCTCACATGCGATAGCCTAGTAGCCGGGACAACTTCTTTATGTTTACAGACATGATGTAATGATGCAGTGCCATGCTCGAATTTCCTGCGAAAACCTACTCATACCACTCAAATTAGAAAACATTATTATAAGATGAGCGTTGTGAATCGGGCTAAAGTAAGGCGATAGTTTTGAACACTGGCTGGTTATGTACTTGCTCAAATATTGATTTCGGATCATTTTTAACCAAAAAAAAGTTACGGACTGCAGCTTTAAGAATTTCTAATGGGGTTTCAGGTTTAAAATTACATATCTGTGATGATTACCAAAATGTTTTCAAAATTCACACTTATGATTTGACTTGACTTTACATATAAAAGTCTCTTCAAGTAGTGCTAACCACAGACCCTGTTTTATTCATAATTAAAAATAGCTATTCTGGAAAAACCCACATGTCCCTTAGTAAAAAAGTAATACATTTAAAATACATTTATTTCATACTAAGCATAGCTCAAAGTTCAGATCTATTAGCATATTTACGGACATATCGCTTGAGACTTACAGATATAAAAATGATAATTAAACTTTATTTGGTGTACTACTTGTGCACAATGCACATTTCTTAATATTAAGCCTAAAATGTGTTTTAATGTCACTGTTGATGAGGATTGTATGATCTTTGAATAATATCAGTATTTAAATGCAAGAGATTTAAAGTGCACTGAAGTATACTTGCAATAGTTCCACTTTAGCACAATAAAATGTACTTAAGTATACCTTTAGTTGGACTTCAGCACTACTTCCGCATAATTAAAGTGCATTAAGTACAAAATTAGTTGCAGACATTAAGTATACCAGTTCAGTATACTAAAAATACAATTGCAGGGTATTTTTATTAAGTACATACATTTTTAAATGTATTTGTCATATACTTCGCATGAAATAAATGTATTTCAAGTACATTTTAGTAGCCTATATTTATTTTTCACTAAGCTCAGTTTAGCCTTAGCTACTTGTTGACCTAAAAATGACCTCATGACTGAGCAGCTCTATTATTTAAATAACTAAAATCCATTGCAGAATTATTCCATGCTCAAAAAAGTTCTGCGTGTTACTCAACAATTTGAGGAAGATCTGCGCTGAAGGCCCAGTGTCTAATCTAGTTTCCTCTGTATATCAAACCGTCCCTCCATCCTAGTATTACTGCTGTAAGAGGAATGAGTCAGAAGGGGAGGCGGGCTCGGTCGGAGATCCTCAGCCACAGTTCGCATGCAACACATGCAGCGCTCCGGGAGTGGACGGGGCGGCCGTCACACCTCTCTCGCTGCCCTACAACCCTGCTCCGCCTCACAGCTACTGCCCGACTTGCTCACCCTACTACCTCCGTGGCACAGATGAGATGCGGAACGGCGGCGAACGCCTGTCCTACATGCCCACTCACTACGAGAACCATGGCACCACTGCCCTTGGTCTGGCCGCCATGTACGGCCCCGTTCTGAGCCATCGCAGTACGCCGGACTTTTACACCAATACACGAGCCATCAGCACTGACGTCTGACCCTCACAGACCCGGAGATGGACCCAGGGACAGAACCACTCTGTGGAACAGAGCAACTGGGGCAGTTACATCTCCACGCGCCAAGAGTTAAAAAGACCTACGGGATGCCATGTTATTCTTCCACACGGGTCTAAGGCCATCTTTAGTCTTCCATTGTCTTTTGTTTTACCTGCTGTTTACCTCTTCTTCTTGCACATCCCTCCCTTTTGTGCTTTGAGGGCCGTGTGTTATGACATGAAGTGTTTGTGGAGTTTTTGGCCTTTTTAATGTAAGTTTTAAAGGTTAAATGCAAATAGGGTGTTTTATTTATCTGGAAAAGTCAGATAAAGCATATATTATAGTCAGAAAATCGAAATGGAGCAGCCCAAGGAAGCTTTTTAGGCTCATCTCAAGTATTTTGTTGTTTTTTCGTGACATAAAAGGCAAACATTCCACACAAATTTTTAATAGCTTTAAAAAAAAAGTATCTTTGTTGAAAAGAGCATGACATTCAGCTTTATCTAAATATCCCCGATATACTGAATCTTTGTCTTTGAAAAACTTATTTTAGGATGAGGAATTAACCAAAATGTGATTGTCTTTATGTGTGTTGAACAGTTGGGAAAATGTTAAATGAATAACTGATGATGATTATATTGGTCAGTTTATATTTGAATATATGTGTCACATTAACTAAAATTCACAATGGCACAGAATGTTGACAGTTGTTGAGTTATCATAATACTGAGGTTGAATTTGAATTGTTAATTCTCACTTTTTTTTGTCCATATCCACTACAATACTACAATTAAGAGCTTTTTAAAGTAGCATTGCAGAAATCTCCGATGGCATATCATTTTCAAATTTATATGCAGCATTTTCAAAAAATCTTCTGAGGCACTGAGAGGAAATGACTGGAAAATATTGAAAACATTTCATTATCTTGTCCCTGTTTGTATGATATTATGGCAGTGGAAATTATACTTATAGGAACGATAGTTTCCTTGTCTTTGCAAGTTTGTTTATGTAAATTATTATATTTTCTCACATACTTGTTTCAGTAGCCATTGGTTTATGAATTGTGCATTCTGATGTCTGTGTTCACTCTCTCTGAAGCACTCTTTGTTTGTAACTGGATCACATTACAAATCACAGGATGGCACTTATATTTTACATGTAAATACTTTTTGGCAAAAATAGGGAAAGAAATTTAAGTATATCAGTCTATGGTTTAAAATACTGAGGGGGAAAAAAGAGTAGCCTATTGTCCACATGTTTCACAGAATGCTTTTGAATATAAATGAAGCATTTATAAATGCCTGTAGACTTTTATAAAATTGGTCAATTGTGATCAGAGTAATAAAAGCCATTTCACATCTATACAAATACATGTACATAAAGATCAAATTATTTCAATGATTGAAATGTTTCCTGTCAAGTCTATATCTATCTGTATCTAAAAGCTGACTGCCAATGCTATATTCTTCGATATTCTTATTCATGGAGCTGCTTTGGCACTTAGTGGATTAAGTAAAACCATAAAAAACTGGTTGTCAAACATATTAAAAAACGACTGAACATTTTCACTTTTACTCCCCAGTTCACTGAACACATGTTGACATTTTGTGACAACATGCCCCAATAGCACATCATATATAGGGTAAGTTTAAGTAAGCAAAAGTTAAATAAGTACATAGTTGACTCTGAATGCCAGTGTGCCTTTTTGTGTTCACTTATTTACTCAACAGCTAGCAAAATATGATGATAGTGTTATTCTAGCTTAGACAGAATCAATAGCAAAAACATTTAAAGGGGTTTTGAAGCAAGTATCTGAAATCAACATTTATTGACACTAAAAATTTGGGGTCAGTATTATTATTATTATTTTTTTTTTATTATTATTATTAAGTTATGCTTATGAAGTCTTTTTCACCAAGGCTGCAATTATAAAAAAAAAAAAAATGTAATTTTGTAAAATATTATTACTATTTTTTATTTATTTATTTTTTAATAATTTATACCTGTGATGGAAAAGCTGGATTTTCAACAGCCATAACCATGATAGTTTTTTTTTTTCTGGATGTTTTTGATCAATAGAAACTTCAAAAGAACAGCACTTATTTGAAATAGATTTTTCCAAACAATGTAAATGTTTTACTCTCAGTTTTGATCAATTTGATGTATGCTTACTTAATAAAACTATTCATTTCTTCAAAAGAATCTTACTGACCCCAAACTTCTGAATGGTATAGTGTACATAACCACTGCTTGAGAAAACACATTTTATGTAATTTTGACAAAATCTTTACTTCTTTACATCTTTACATCTTAAAGCGCTGAAGACATTTGGCATTTGGGAGTGCCAAGCAGGGCTGGGACTGCATTCTCTCTGTGTATTGTGTTAAACTACTTGAAGGACCAGTTTAAGATCTTGATAAACAAATAGCTGTTTCATGCATCTCATTTGCATTGCAGTTCAGCAAATGTAAAGAATTTCACTCTCAGCATGATGAAGCTTTCCATTGAGTTTTCAGCCATAATAAGCAGCACACTTAACAAACGAATTAGAGAGTCACTCCCCCTGGAGAGAGTTGTGCGTTTGTTTGCTTCACAGGATCATGACGAAACCTGAAGACTGAGAGGTGGCACCTCCTCCAATACAAGAACCTTTGAACATCGTGACACTTTGCTGTTTGTCTTTATTGCTCTCTTCTCCTCCTTTCTTTCAATTACTAATAACATCCTCCCCCACTTTTGTTCACTTTTGTCCCCTTCTCTTTTCCCTTTATTAGCTTGGCATTGTTCAGGCTGATGACCACAACAGATTATCTCTGTATAACAGACAAAGAAACATACATAGTTTTACAAGAAAATCTAGTGCTTTTTAACCAGTTTTGATAAATAATATCTGCATTATGCCTCCCTGAAGCTGCAGTGAGATGATAAAAACAGTTCACAGCCTCCATCAATCCTGCTGAACATACAGCGGCCAGATATAAGCAGCTTAAGGAATGGAGGAATGTACTGGCACCTGCTTGTCCCAGGAAAACCACTGTGTTTTTGTGTAAGAGGCGACCTACAGGATTACAGCAAGAATTTCAATTTCACAGTCTTTAGCCCTGAGCTTGAACACGCAGGCAGGCTAGCAAAGTCTAAACGGTGACGCTAAAAGCTCTTCTGAAAAATATATCTGTTCCAGCTTCCAGGTCCTACTTGTGTTGGATTAATCATTTTAATAATATTTAACTGAGTTTTGCTTCAGCAATGAGGAAATTGTGTGTGGAAATAATTAGTATTGACTGCTGGATTGTGGAATAATATTGTAAGGAAGTTGAATAGGAGCAGTTGGAAGAGTTTTGGTACCTGCTTATTAGGTAAGTGAAGATCCAGAGGATAAAGGTGGACTGAAATGAATCCCATCCTATAGTCTTACGTTGGGGCAGGGCTTGCGCTGGGACAGACAGATATAGACTGCTGCCTGTCAAACCTGTTGTTATTTCTCCAGACAAGTTTAGCTGCTTACTTTGTACTTTGTAGAGATCGCTTGCGTTCTACTCACCTGCCAAAATGATGGAAGAAGTGTCTATTGCTGTGGCCTATGATGCCCATATGATTGACCAGATGTCAGAGGAGGAGATCCTGGCTAGTCTAGTAGTGGAGACTCTACCAAAGCAAGTGGTAAGTTCAGCAGCCTTTGACCTCATGTTTGTCACGTTGATTCAAACCTGGCATGCTGGAATTTTTAAGGCGTAGCACGATAGCATGTTTTGATTCAAATCTCTTTACAGCAATGTTGAAATACAGTATTAGTGCATTTGCAATCATTTACTTTTTGCGATCGTATACTCCTTGGTGCTTATAAGAACATATATATTATATATAATATTATAATAAATACATGATGTACAAAAGAAATTATTTTTAGAATGTTTTAGCATTTTATCATGAATTTATTAATTTACATAATTTACATATATAATTTTATTAATATATATATATATATATATATATATATACTGTATACACACACACACAGTATATATATAAAATGAATTAGTGTACTTAAATATAAATTAATAAAAATTTCAAGAAATAAAGCTCATATCAATCCTGAAATCAATACTGTATAATATGTTACAGTACATTCATTTCATGCCTTTAAGAATTGCACACCTGATATTATTCTTTTTGAACAGGTTTCCTCTAAAAAGCCAAAATTAAGACATAACCAAGTGCAGCCAGAAGACCCACTCGACAGGTACGAGGTAAGATATCACACCCTGGCAAAAACAAAAAGCTTCTGTCCTCCTCCACAAGTCTTTCAACATTTACGCTTTGTGAAAATTGCATAATCATGCATTGGGTTTTAGATCTGTGGAATAAAAGAATGCTTTCTCTTTCCAGAGAGAAAACCGTACACTTCAGGAGACCAGTTTGCGCCTGGAGCAGGAGAATGATGACCTTGCACAAAAACTGGTCACCAGCAAGATTGCACTGAGGAATGCTCTAGATCAGGTCTGTCAAATTATTACGAGTCATGTCATACGCAACAGGCCAGTTTCGTTTTCTGTTTTATTTGCTGTGTGTGTTTAGCTACATCTGCTGTGTTTTTCAGACCGAGGACCAGGTGGATGAATTAACCAAAGAGCTTTTGAAAACCAAACAGCTTCTGATGATTACAGAGGAGGAGAAAAAGGGAAAGGAGGAGGAGGCTTCACAGGTGAGCTTTAATGTCACTGATGTCCACAGTAAAGTGTTTGGACAATCTCTGGCCTTGTGTAAAGTACTGATGTGTTCAACAGCTTAAAGAGATGTTTAGGAAAGAGCTGGACAAAGCAGAAGCAGACATTAAGAGATCAAACAACATCATCGCCGACTACAAGCAGGTAAACATTCAATTAGAACTCTACACATTCAATAAACATTATTGAATTTAATGCTAACATTCAACCCAATTTCTTGCATCCTTTAGATTTGCTCTCAACTGAACACTAAGCTTGAAAACCAGAAAGCTCACGCAGACAAAGAGCTGGCAGTTATCAAGGTAAGAATCAGACTGACTTCAAAGGACCTTGACCTTAACCGTTGATAACCGATGATATTTACTGATACATGATACTATTTCAGAGCAAGATGCTGGAGTGTGAGCAGTGCAGACACATCTTTAGTATGGATGGATCAATTCAGCTGTGCTCTGAAAATGAAGATACCAGTGCTCAGGATGAAGTGAAAGCCTCTCTCAGAGAACAGGTCCAAGAGTTAGAGAGAGAGCTGGCCCAGACCAAGCTACAAATGGTGGAGTCTAAATGCAAGATACAGGTAAGGCAAAATAATCTTTTTGTTATTATTAACACTGTATGGAAGTATTTCTTAAAGGGGTCATATGATGCGATTAAAATTTTTCCTTTCTCTTTGGAGTGTTACAAGCTCTTGGTGCATAAAGAAGATCTGTAAAGTTGCAAAGACTAAAGTCTCAAATCCAAAGAGATATTCTTTATAAAAGTTAAGAGTCAGCCACGCCTACCTAAAACGCCTTGTTCTAACACGCCCCCACATATCTACCTCACTATCTGGGAAGATTTGCATAACGCCGCCCAAATGTTCATGCAAAGAAAGGCGGCGTAAC
>NW_015539837.1:215575-217323 GCF_001515605.1 Sinocyclocheilus anshuiensis | reverse complement strand
CGCTGGATCGGCTTTCACCGTGGACGAAGCGGAGTCCAGCCCGGGGTCGTCACATGTGGTTGCCGCAAGCATCACAATATGGTAAGGGACGTAACATTTTCGTCACATGCTTGAGGAATTCGGCCAATCACAACGCACTGGATAGCTGGCCAATCAGAGCACTTTTTCACCAAGTGGTTTCCACAGGCATCACAATATAGTAAGGGACGTAACATTTTCGTCACATGCTTGAGGAATTCGGCCAATCACAACGCACTGGATAGCTGGCCAATCAGAGCACTTTTTCACCAAGTGGTTTCCACAGGCATCACAATATAGTAAGGGACGTAACATTTTCGTCACACGCTTGAGGAATTCGGCCAATCACAACGCACTGGATAGCTGGCCAATCAGAGCACACCTCGCTTTTTCAGACAGATGAGCTTTGTAAAAATCGACGCGTTTCAGAAAGGCGGGGCATAGAGGAGAAATAATAATGTACAGTATGTGGAAAATAATGTGTTTTTTGAACCTTAAACTGCATAAACACATTTCATTACACCAAATACACAAAATAATGTTCTTTTTAGCAGCATATGACCCCTTTAATTAACCAAGAAAAGCAATATTAGAAGTTTTCTTGTTTAACTTTTTATGTAAAAATAAAATAAATGAAATAATTAGAGGTGGAAACTTTTTTATCCATTACATAAAAAGTAAAAATAATTACTGTATAAATATAAAACACTTTATAATAAGGTTCAATTTTGTTAATATTTGTTAATGTATCAGGTATCATAAACTAATAACAAGTAATATTTTACAGCATTTATTAGACTACCTTCATGTTATTTTCTGCATATACTAATACATTTTTAACATTTCAAGTTGCATAAATTAACAATAGTTTTTGTATTATGAATAACATGACTCAACACTCTCAGAAAAAAAAAGATGCAAAAGCTGTCAATAGGGTGATATTTTTGATATCTCAAAAGCAGCACATTTGTACCTTATTTACCCTTAAAGACTGCATTATGTACCTTCAAGGTACATAGAGTATCAGTAAAGTGTTATTAATACCTTAATGGTACATATTTGAAAAGTTACAGCCCCGATGAATACCTTTGTTACTGTTTTTCTGAGAGTGAACAATGAGCCATAGTAAATTTATCAACATAGATAAATGCTGTTAAAAATGTTGTTCATTGCTCATGATACCTAATCTATTACTTTATATTAAAGGTGCAGTAAGCAATTTTTCAGATACACTGTTCATATTTGAAATGACCATGATGGGGGGGGGGGTTTCCTTGACCCAAAAGGATCACACCCCAATCTTGATAACTCCACCCCTAAACTAACAAACATGCTAAATGCAACAAGAACCCCCCTCCCCCCCCATCATGACTGGACACGCCTCTTGCTGGTGATTGGCTACAAGGGTGTTTAGGTGCTTGTCTGATCCACTTTTCTCATAAATCTACGGTGGCCGAGAAGTGCAAAGCAAATCACAATTCTGAAAACAAAATAACAAATTACAAACGCAAATGCAAGTCTAAAAAACTAAATAACAATTCAGAAAACATTTTAACAAGTCAGAAAACACAATGACAAATTCGAAAACAAAATAACAAGTCAGAAAACACAACGACAAATCCGAAAACAAATTAACAAGTCAGAAAACGACAAATCAGACAAACCGGAAGAGGTAGGTATAGTTTGAGACAGCGCCATTGGTTTGGGATTACTCACCGCTGACTGGACGA
>NW_015539837.1:211569-214848 GCF_001515605.1 Sinocyclocheilus anshuiensis | reverse complement strand
TATCACAAGTCAGAAAACACAACGACAAATCCGAAAACAAATTAACAAGTCAGAAAACACAACGACAAATCAGACAAACCGGAAGAGGTAGGTATAGTTTGAGACAGCGCCATTGGTTTGGGATTACTCACCGCTGACTGGACGAGACATCTGAGTGTATATTTACATTTAGTTAAAAGTGGCTGTAAAATATCAGCTCTAGTGGTGCAGATGGATAAGTGTGCATCATTGGCTTTTTGACGCGATCGACCCGGGTTCGATCCGAATCCATTGCTAATACGAGATTTGAAAAGGGAGGAAAAAAAAGTTCGGCAAAAGATGGGATCGAACCCCGGTCGATCGCGTCAAAAAGCCAACAACACGCACTTTGCCATCTGCGCCACTGGAATTGATGAGTCACAATCACTTTTAACTGAATGTAAATAAACACCCCGTATTTTTTATTCCATAGTAAGGGCAATTCTGTTAAATATAGCTAACAAAATATATATTGTGTGTTTGATTGGTCCAGACGCTACATTGTGTTTTCTGACTTGTTATTTTGTTTTCGAATTTGTCATTGTGTTTTCTGACTTGTTATAATGTTTTCTGAATTGTTGTTGTGTTTTCTGAATTGTTATTTTGTTTTTTAGACTTGCATTTGCGTTTGTAATTTATTTTGTTTTAAGAATTGTGATTTGCTTTGCACTTCTCAGTCACCATACAAATCGCTGACTGCACCTTTAATGAATTGAAGCTTATGTGTTATTAATGTGTCTTATCAATGACTTTAGATTTACACTACAAAATGTATTTCATTTTTTCATCATTTGTCTGTCATCTTGATTTCTTAAGGAGTTGGAACACCAAAACGCAGTTCTGACGACTGAACTTCAGGCTGCTAAAAACACATGGCTCAGAAAAACTCTGGGCTCTTTCAGGACAGCTGCCAGCGGCCATCAGAACTCATCTCAAACAGATCCTGCCTGGAGCCCCGCTCATAACCCCCACTCCAGCTGGGTCACCAGAAGGCTCTCCTGGGCCCATTGAGAAGGGAGAGCAGCCAAAGTATGAAAAGGTTAAGCATACTGGTGGAGAAGAAATGTATTTAATAAGAGCACTCCTGAAATGAGTCTCACAAATGACAAGAATGCTATTCCCTCAAACAAGCGGACATTATAGATCCGTATGGTTGCAAACACTGGGAATGAGAGGATTCTCAAAGAATGGGTGACAGGAAGCAATACCTGCCCTTCTAGAGATGAGTGCAACAGATCAGTTGCTTTTAAGGCAATCTCACATGAAGACTATATGAAATTTTTGTATTACAAGCATAATGTATTACAAAAATCATCACTGTAATAAGTGTTTTGCCAGTTAACCTACAAATTGTGCTTGATGTGGTAACATCTAAGTGAACTAGTTTCTTATTGATTTAAGTTCCACTTAACTAGGTTACATCAATAAAATATTTTTGAGGGTTAGATCAGGTACAATTTTTAAGGTAATAATATAAGGTAATAGTTGTCTTCTAATGATTTTATGGTCCACTGTTGGTACTGTACAATGTGAATGCATTTCTTTCATTATATTTTACAACAAATAAACGTAATGAAGTAAGGACAATTATCAACGTAACTGCAATAGGGCCTTTATTTTAATTCAGAACCGTTAATTGTTCACTCAAACTGACAATAAAGCTTTGAATATATTAGCCATCTGGTTACATGTTTTGGATTACAAATAGTTTGCATGTTCAGAGCAGAGCAACAGAAAAAAATCAACAGACCTCATACATAAATAGAGATGAACATGTCACCTAAAACAGTGTAAACAGAGAGAAAAACGATGCTAATATATACATTCATAACCTTTAGGTCAGACAGGGAAATAAGGCTAAGCTCTACTCTTCTGCATTGTAAAGATCATCAAAAAAGCCCTCAGTGGCTCTGAGCATCTGAACCACAGCATTTAGAAGCAGAATGTCTGTTTGAGAGTCTATTTCCAGTTCTTGGCAGTAGTTTTTCACTGGGACCACAGCAGACAGAGAAACTCCAAGCTGAGCGCTAACCTCCTGCATCTGTCAAAAAAACAGTTAATCAGAAATACTCAAGAACAATATGTGAAACAAAATAGTACAGAATATTGACTAAGTCATGTATTAATTTGTACCATTTTGTTGATATAGTGGCTCTGGTAGACATTTTTCAGGTCTTCCGCCACTAAGGGGCAGGCCTCGTCCACCTTAGTCAGCAGAACCAGCTGAGGAATACCTGAAGTACAGAACAACACCTTACTGTATATCAAATCCCAGAGATTGCTATCCTGTGGGTGATGTAACCCTAGTGGTTAAATATTTATGCTAATAGTACACTCAAAACCCACAAGAGGTGCTCTTGAGGAAGGGACTTAAAGGGACAGTCCATCTAAAAATTAAAAATCTTTACTTATGTCATTCCAAACCTGTAAGCAGTTCTTTCTTCTGCTGAACACAAAAGATGATATTTTGAAAACTGTTGATAACCAAACATTTTTGTTGTTGTTGTCTACACTGGAAGACAATGGGAGCTGAAATGGTTTAGTTACCAGTATTCTTCCAAATATCTTTGTTTGCGTTCCACAGAAGAAAGAAAGTCAAACAGGTATGGAATGGCATAAGGGTGACTAAATGATGACAGAATTTTGGGTGGACTATCCCTTTAACTTCAGGTTGCCCTGTAAATTGAATTTCCATAATTTAATTGACACAATACACTCATGTCACTTTATTAATTTCATTCATTCAAATCTGCTTCATTGCTGTTAATCCCTTACCCAGCTGGTTGGTTTTCCTTCGAAAAACTGCAAACTTGTTAATCATTTTGTCAGAGAGGAGCTTGACTTTGCAGGTGTCAATCACATACACCACACAGTGAATCCGGTCCTTCAAGCCAGGAGATTTATTGAAATGAGGGGAGTCAGGCTGTATGGCCATCGATGGGTTAAACTGAGAAAGAAACATGTAGAATATCTTTAAATCATTAAGACGTGAGACAGAAAATATTGAATTAAAAATGCAATTAATTACAATAAATGTAAAGCCCATCAATTTTTTATTCCTGTAATTAGCTAGTAAAACATCTACCAGACCTATTAGTGAAGTGACATGTGGCCAAGTATGGTGACCCATACTCGGAATTAGTGCTCTGCATTTATCCCATCCAAAGTGCGCACACACAGCAGTGAACACACACACACGGAGCAGTGGGCAGCCATTTTTTTGCTGCGGCGCCCGGGGAGCAGTTGGGGGTTTGGTGCCTT